>NC_081553.1:195724037-196024037 GCF_963082655.1 Stomoxys calcitrans
TTTTGCTTTTTTTTTAAATTTTTATACCCTCCACCATAAGATGGGGGTATACTAATTTCGTCATTCTGTTTGTAACTACTCGAAATATTCGTCTGAGACCCCATAAAGTATATATATTCTTGATCGTCGTGAAATTTTATGTCGATCTAGCCATGTCCGTCCGTCTGTCCGTCCGTCTGTCCGTCCGTCTATCTGTCGAAAGCACGCTAACTTCCGAAGGAGTAAAGCTAGCCGCTTGAAATTTTGCACAAATACTTCTTATTAGTGTAGGTCGGTTGGTATTGTAAATGGGCCATATCTGTCCATGTTTTGATATAGCTGCCATATAAACCGATCTTGGGTCTTGACTTCTTGAGCCTCTAGAGTGCGCAATCCTTATCCGATTGGAATGAAATTTTGCACGACGTGTTTTGTTATGATATCCAACAACTGCGCCAAGTATGGTTCAAATCGGTCTATAACCTGATATAGCTGCCATATAAACCGATCTTGGGTCTTGACTTCTTGAGCCTCTAGAGTGCGCAATTCTTATCCGATTGAAATGAAATTTTGCACGACGTGTTTTGTTATTATATCCAACAACTGTGTTAAGTATGATTCAAATCGGTTCATAACCTGATATAGCTGCCATATGGTTTAAATCGGTCCATAACCTGATATAGCTGCCATATAAACCGATCTCGGGTCTTGACTTTTTGAGCCTCTAGATGGCACAATTCTTATCCGATTTGAATGAATTTTTGCACGAAGTATTTCGTTATAATATCCAACAACTGTGCCAAGTATGGTTGAAATCGGTCCATAACCTGATATAGCTGTCATATAAACTGATCTGGGGATTTGATTTCTTGAGCTTCTAGAGGGCGCAATTCCTATCCGATTTGGCTGAAATTTTTCTTTGGCCGCTTGAAATTTTGCACAGGTACTTCTAATGGATGTAAGTCGTTTGGGATTCCAAATGGGCCATATAGGTTCAGATTTGGATATAGTCCCCATATAAACAGATCCCCCGATTTGCCTTCTTGAGTCCCTAGAAGCCTCAATTCTCATCCGATCGCGCTGAAATTTGGAACAAAGTCTTGTGTTATGACTTCCAACATCCATACCAAGCACGATCCGAATTGATTTATAAACAGGTATAGCCCCCATATAAACCGATCCCCGGATTTGACTTCTTCAGCACTTATGAGCATTAATTTTCATCCGATTTGGCTGAAATTTGGAACATAGACTTGAGTAATGACTTCCAACATCCATGCAAAGTATGATCCGAATAGGTCTATAAACAGATATAGCTCCCATATAAACCGATGCCCGGATTTGATTTCTTCAGGCCGTAGAAGCCTCAATTTTCATCCGATTTAGATGAAATTTGAAACAAAGATTTAAGTTATGACATCCAACATCGATGCCAAGTATTATTCGATTCAATATATAAACAGATATAGCCGCCAAATATACCCATCCCCGGATTTTACTTCTTCAGCAATTAGAAGCGTAAATTTTCACATGATTTGGCTGATATGACTTACAACATTAGTGCCAAGTTTTATCCGATTCGGTCAATAGGGTGATATAGGCCCCCATAAGTATCGATAACCCAATATGACTTTTTGAGACTAAAATAATTCAAATACCAACTCAGTTAAAAAGGGTACATTTCTAGCGGAATCCATGGTGGTGGGTACCCAAGAGACGGCCCGGCCGAACTTAGCACACTTTTACTTGTTATTTTTAATTTTGTTTTTGTTTTCACCTTTTTTATATCCACTGAAGAATGGGGGTATATTGATTTTGTCATTCCGTTTCCTACACATCGAAATATTCATTTTAGACCCTTTAAACTATTGGGTTGCCCAAAAAGTAATTGCGGATTTTTCATATAGTCGGCGTTGACAAATTTTTTCACAGCTTGTGACTCTGTAATTGCATTCTTTCTTCTGTCAGTTATCAGCTGTTACTTTTAGCTTGCTTTAGAAAAAAGTGTAAAAAAAGTATATTTGATTAAAGTTCATTCTAAGATTTATTAAAAATGCATTTACTTTCTTTTAAAAAATCCGCAATTACTTTTTGGGCAACTTAATATATACACATATTCTTGAACGTCGTAAAAATCGAAGACGATCTAGCCATGTCCGTCTGTCGGTTGAAATCACCCATAGGCAGGTTAAGTTTGGTTAATTGATTTGAGGTTTTAGGCCCATTGAAGCTACATTTATTATTCCATTTCCAATATCCGCTGAAATTTGCCATAGTATTTTGCGTTGGGCTCCTCGACATTCGCACTGAGTATGGTCAAGACAGGGCTATATTTGGATATAGCTGCCATATAGACTGATCAACCGAATTTGGGTCTTGGACTCATAAAAGGCTCATTTATTACCCGATTTCGCTGAAAATTGGCACAAGGATATATGTTAGGCTTTCCTACATCCTTTTTCTTTATGCTTCAGATTGGTCTATATTTGGATATAGCTGCCATATATACGTATAGTCCGATTTTAGGTCTTAGGTCCATGTTTAATATGGCTCCCATCGACCTATATTTCGACATAGCTGCCATATAAACCAACCTGCCGATCTAAGGTCTTGAACACATAAAAAGCGCATTTATTACCCGATTTCGTTGAAATTTGGCACAAGAACCTATGTTAGGCTTTCTGACATCCGTTACCTGACATCCGTTCCCTAGTCTATAGATGGATATAGCTGCCATTTATAACAATCTCCCGTTTTAAGTACTTAGACCCATGAAAGCAGCGTTTGTTACCCGATTTCGCTGAAATGTGACACAGTGAGCTGTGTTAGGCCCTACGATATCCGTAACGTGCAATCAATGCATTGTGCAGTCTAAGCAGATCGCGATTTCGAAGCTGACCTAAGCTTTATCATCAGTCCGCCAGCCCGTTTTATTTTCCTTTTTTTATTTTTTTTATTTTATTTTTATTTAGTTTTTTTGTTTTATAATTTTTCCGTTTTTTTAATTTGGTTTTTATTTATATGTTTGTTTTATTTTATTTTATTTTATTTTATTTTTTAGTGTTTTTCATTTTTTTTATGTTATATTCTATTATTTTCTAATTTTTTATATTATATTTATTTGTTTTTATGTTATTTTATTTTTGTTTTTATTTTATTTTTATTCGTTTTTATTTTTATACTCTCTACCATAGGATTGGGATATACTAATTTCGTCATTCTGTTTGTAAAACCTCGGAATATGCGTCTAAGACTCCATTAAGTATATATATTCTTGATCGTCGTGACATTTTAAGTCGAACTAGCCATGTCCGTCCGTCCGTCTGTCTATCGAAAGCACGCTAACTTTTGAAGGAGTAGAGCTAGCCGCTTGAAATTTTAGGTCGGTTGGGATTGTAAATGGGCCAAATCGGTCCATGTTTTGATATAGCTGTCATATAAACTGATCTTGCGTCTTGACTTCTTGAGCCTCTAGAGGGCGCAATTTTCATCCGATTTGACTGAAATTTTGCACATAGTGTTTTGATATCACTTCCAACAACTGTGCTAAAGGTGGTTAAAATCGGTCTATAACCTGATATAGCTGCCATATAAACCGACCTTGGGTCTTGACTTCTTGAGCCTCTAGAGGGCGCAATTCTCATCCGATTTGGTACAAATTTTGTACAACGGCTCCTCCCATGGCCTTCAACATACGTGCGCAATTTGGTCAGAATCGATCTATAGCTTGATACAGCTCCCATAAAAACCGATCTCCCGATTTCGCTTCTTGAGCCCCGAATCGGACTATAACTTGATATAGCTGCTCCTCCGTCTTTATTCATTATTCTTTGTTTGCCTAAAAACAGATACTGCTGCTTTAAAAGAGCTGACATCGTTTTCTTCTCCACTTTCCCCCATTGTTAGTATTTTCAAATTTATAGCCATATCTGAACCTTCTCAACCATGCCATATTGAAATGGTGTTAAGATTTTTCGACAAGGAACCTTCATTCAGTCAGTTCGACAAAACCTGCATTGCTACAAATATACACCCCAGATGTTTATACTTAGATTTATATCATTTAGATTTGTATTTCTATATTACTAATGAATCGTATTTGTATTAAAATACAAATTGAATATTTATATCGTAAAAAAATGCCTTTGGCTCATGTAAATCTATTGAAGCGTATGGAACAATGGTGGGCCCGCGGGTACAACCAGATCGACTTGAAACAAAATCAAAACAACAATAATGCCATTGTGGCAGTGCTGCACCAACAGCAGGCAGGCAGTAGGACAACATCAATTTTACACACACTTTGAAATACAAATGTGCCATGAAAATCGATCCCCAATATCAATGCATCATCGTCATTACAACAATAATAATATAATAAATTGTGCTGCATAAATTATTATTATTTTAACAATACTACGAGTATAGAGAAATCGAGAAAAAACAAAAAACAAATGAAACCAAACAAAATCTGTTTAAGAACAATAACAACTCATTCATAACATATATCGAACGTTAAAAGCTTTGGAAGCACGAAAAATCATTAACAAAAAAAAAACATTTTAATTTTAGAATAATTTGTTGTTCGTGTTGTAGGTTTATTAACTGCGATATCGGAAAAATTAATTTAATTTTGTTAATTTTTAATGAAATCAATTAAGCTTCGGAATTTTCTCTAAACTCAACTTTTTAATGAAATTATTCTCTACAACCATAGTTAGGTTAGGTTTAACTGGCAGTCTGCCATCAGACTCACTTACACGTTTTCGTCCATTGTGATACCACAGGAACAGAGGAAAGAAGATGCCTTCTAGTTCCTACCGTTGAACCACCCAGATCGCTTCAGAAAGTCCAATAATCGCTAAATCAACCAGGTTCTCAAAGAAATAAGAACCTAAAGTGGAACTCCTTCTGACTGCTAGTGCGGGACACACACACAGAAGGTGTTCTATAATCGCTTCTTCTTCAATTTCCTCACAGCTCCTGCAAAAGTATTTGCTGGCAACCTTCAATCTGTCAGCATGTTTTCCGATTAGACCGTGAGCTGTAGTGACGGACACAATTATTGAGACATCTGTTCTAGCCAATGGCAGCAAAGCGGTAGACCTCTTCAAGTTTAGATTACGCCACATAGTTTTGGAATGCTCACAGCTGCCTTTTTGTGACCATCTATCTTTCGTTGTCCTTCGGGCCTGGTCCTGAAAACTTAGCTTTCATGTCGCTAGAGGCATAGCCACAGATTTCAGTTCCCCTAGAGTGTGTAAGGTAGTTTCTAATCTCGCAAGCACGTCCGCTTTACAATTCCCTGGGATATCCCTGTGGCCCGACACCCAGAACAGATGAATTTTGAATCATCTCGTTGAGAGATCTGCGACAGTCGAGGATGGTTTTTGTGTTCAGAAATAGGTTATTCAGAGATTTAATGGCCGCCTGGCTGTCTGAGAAGAGATTTATGCCAATCGTCGTAATAACATTATATCTTAGCCATTCCACCCTTCCTTAATTGCAAGGATCTCCACTTGATACACACTGCAGTGGTCGGCTAACCTTTTGATATGACCAGTTCTAGATCTGGAGATGGAGTACACCCCAAATCCCACTTGGTCGTTTAGTTTGGAGCCATCCGTAAAGAAGTCTATGTTACTTCTATTACCAGGGATATCGTAGCTCCAATTGGTTCTAACTGGAATAGTGGATACTGTAGCACTAAAATATCCCTTTTTATCAAAAAGCGCCTCAGGTAGGGTGTAATCAACACTGCCTGAAACATTGCATATCGTATCAAGGATAACTCAGTGTCCGTGACCGCCACATGGCCAATGAGGAAGCTCCCTTAACCTCACGGCAGTGGTCGCAGCAATTTGTCTAGCCACAATGTCCACAGGCATTAGATGTAGCATAAAATTCAGTGCATCAGATGGTGTCGTCCTAAGTGCGGCTGTGATGCACAAACAAGCCATCCTTTGGAACCGGTTAAGTATTGAGCAGTAGGTGGACTTTTGAAGCGCTGTCCACCAGACCACAACACCATATAGCATTATAGGTCTAACAACTGCAGTATATACCCAATGCATGACGCGTGGTCTAAACCCCCAACTTGTCAATGGCCCTCTTGCAGGTGTATAGGGCAAGAGTTGCCTTTTTTGCTCTTTCCAAAATGTTGGATTTGCACAGAGACAATAATATATTATTTGTGGCTATATTCCAAAATAGAGAAGACAGTACACCTCCTTGGGGTGTTTCTCTGCTGACCCATCTTTTTAGATCCACAGATCCCTAGCCTGCCGTAATGCATCTTTTAGCAACTAAGTTATTAATAAACGTTGATCGTTGATGCCTAGAAACTCAACTCCTTCATGATTGACGTTGGTTTTATCATTGAAAGCACTTTCAATGTCTAGAAATGCTACTATTGTATATTTCTTGACAGCGAGAGAACCCTCTATGTAGCCGACTAGGTCGTGAAGGGCAGTTTCAGTGGATTTGCTTTACAGCATGCTTATAGCTGCTCCGCGATAGGCGATCTCCAGGGATCTTTGCCCTAAGATATGTTTCCATCAACCTCTCAAGAGTCTTCCACATTCAGGATGACAGACTAATAGGACGGAAATCTTTCGCCTTCGTGTGGTAGGGTTTTCCTGCTTTCGGAATGAAAATTACCTTTGTGTCCCTCCATCCCATAGGTATATATGACATACTGATACAAGCAGAGTATATCTCCCTAAGCCGGGGAACCAGTCTTTCAGACACAGCTTGTAATTCAACCGTTGATACATCGAGGAGGCTACCGTAGCGCAGAGGTTAGCATGTTCCCCTATGACGCTGAACGCCTGGGTGCGAATCCTGGCGAGAGTATGAAAAAAAATTTTATAGCGGTGGTTTTGCCCACCTAATGCTGACAACATTTGTGAGGTACTATGCCACATAAAACTTCTCTCCAAAGAGGTGTCGCACTGCGACACGCCGTTCGGACTCGGCTATAAAAAGGAGGCCCCTTATCATTGAGCTTAAACTTGAATTGGACTGTACTCATTGATATGTGAGAAGTTTGCCCCTGTTCCTTAGTGAAATGTTCATGGGCAAAATTTGCAATTTTGTTACATCATCAGGGCCTGGCGACTTAAAGGAGTCGAAACTTCTTATCGCCCAAAGTATTTTCGGCTCAGACACAATTTTCCTAATGGCCTCCTAGTAATGCATACCAGTGGCAACCTCTTTTGGCACAGCGTTGTCCGTTGGAGAATTTCCCGGGAAATGTCTATCAAAAAGTGGGTCTAGTGTTTCCTCACTGGACATTGTCCACACATTCTCTGACTTCTGAATATACCCCACGGTAATAGGTCTCGAGTCTACAAGCAATTTTCAAATTTCAATAAAATTTGCTCTGAAGAAATTTTCTTGACAAATACAAATACATACAAAAAAATGTAAAAAAATATTTTTTAAGAAATTTTTTCTTAAAACTTAATTTAATTACAAAATTTACTTAAAACGCTGACCTTCACACACCTCCCTGGCAAAATGACCAAATAAAATTGAGGCATAAATCAACGCACAGATTAAACAAAATCCACACCAGGCCAATATGTTTGATAAAATCTCTTTTCAAAAAGTAATTACAAAATATTGTTGCAATGAAACAGGAAAATAACAACAACAAAATCAATAGACAACTGACATTTATTGCACTTTGGAGACCAAAACATTTACATGGTGCTGTCTGCCCGAAGGTGGTGCCATAGACATATTTCACAGAAAATCCAGGCAGCGGCAGACGTAGCTTTAATTAAATGTAATTCTGCTTATAATAATCTCTGCTGCCGCACTTTAGTCTGTTCACCTTCCCATTTCACACACACACACACATACACACACATGCTTTATTCTCTTCGTCCCAGTAAGGGTTGGCTGTCCATGCCATATCCTTTTCCGGGTTGTATGACATGAATTCATAAATTTAAGCCTCTGAGTCAAGGGAGAAATCACTTGCATAAGCACCACCCTTGATGTGTGAGTTGAGTGTCATATGCCTTACACGCACACACATACACACTCACATACTACTGAACTTCACATAACATATCTCAATGGGCAATTATCTCTCTTACACATCAGACACCAGGCCGACATTCGGAAAATTGTCAATGGGGTATGGGTTGTAAGGATGGAAAGATGCTGTTTGCATGATGCTATGAAACAAGCATACAAACTGTGGAGTGCGTGTGCAAACGATTCCCACAGGAGAGTACGGACCTAAGCAGGCAAAAATAAGGATGCACTTTGGAAAAAAAGTGCGTGTGAAATATTTGAGTGTATGCCCAATGAGATTGTCTGTATGTTGGTCTGTCTGTCCCTCCGTCTGACTGCCATGTCCAGGGTGATTATGTTTTTCCTGGTTTGCGGCACTCACATCACTTGGTGTGTTTACACAAGTCATGTTACAAGCTGATATAAATTGTATGCACTGAGCAAGGCATCCTTCCATGTACATACAAACATGCCTGCACTATGGAATCTGTGATATCTGTTTATGTATGCGACCGTGTACGTGGTTTCATGTTAATGTGCTGTATAGGTACACCGTGACACGGACACACAATAAATAATCAAGTGATAAATGATTGCATTATAATGACAGTTGCTCTCTGAATATTGTGTTCAAATCGTCTGTTTATCTATACATGTATGTGTGAATACATACAAATTTTCGTCAATATTTTTATATATGGGAATATACGAGGTATGCGCTTTGGAAACTATTCTAAATTCTTTTGGCATACCAAATTAACCATTATTACGAATGAAGAAAAGTTTGCAGCTCTCAGAACAAACATAGAGAGGAGATAGGTAGATGAAGAGTATACTTAACTCACTAAACTGCCCATGAACATTCCATTAAGGAACAGTGGATAGTTCTCTCATATCAATGAGTGCAGTCCGATTAATGTTTAAATTCAATGCTAAAGGGTCCCGTTTTTTATGCCGAGTCCAAACATCGTCCCGCATAGCGACACCACTTGGTAGAGAATTATTAACATGGCAGAATACCTCACAAATGTAGCCAGCATTAGTGAGAGGCCTGGATTTGAACCTAGGCCCTCGACGTCATAGGCGGACATGCTAACCTCTGCATCATGGTGGCCTCCATTTGGATAGTATTTACTTTACTTTAATTGGCTACGACAGAATATTTGTTCCACTAGCCGAACGTAGAATAGCGTTCCAAGCGCCTCAATCTTCTGCGCTTATTCTAAAATCTCTGACACCAAGTTTTGAGGTGTCTCCCACAACTTGATCTTTCCATCGGGCTTTTGGTCTTCCCGGTTTGTGTGTACCACCGTGTTTGCCTTCAAAAAGCTTCTTTGCTGGAGCTTCTTCATCCATTCTGACAACATGACCTAGCCAACGCAACCGTTGTATTTTGATGCGTGTAACTATGCTATCGTCGTCATACAGCTCGTGGTTCATACGTCGCCTATATTCTCCGTTAACGCAAACTGGTCCATATATTTTACGAAGAATCTTTCTCTCAAACACTCCAAGCACTGCCTCATCTACTTTCACAAGTACCCATGCTTCAGAACCATATAATAGCACGGGTAGTATCAGTGTCTTGTAAAGAGTAGTCTTCGTCTGTCGAGAGGTGGCCTTGTTTCTAAACTGCTTACTTAGTCCTAAGTAGCATCTGTTTGCCAGTATTATTCTTCGCTTAATCTCAAAACTGGTGTCATTCGTTTCGGTTACGGCGGTGCCGAGGTAGATAAAGTTACTGACTGTCTCAAAGTTGTGGTTCCCAACTTTCTCCATTTTCTTTATCTGCTCGGTTGTGCAAGGCTTTTTGGGAGTTGAAACCATCCATTTCGTCTTATCTCCATTTACTGCCAGACCCATTTTCACTGACTCTCTTTCGATTCTTTCAAAGGCTGCAGTTACTACTTCCGGTGACCGACCTATGATATCGATGTTGTCGGCATAGGCGAGTAGCATGTGTTCCCTTGTGGTTAGTGTGCCATATCTATTCCCATCTGCATCTCGTATAATCTTCTCCAGCAGGATGTTAAAGAGATCACACGATAGGCTGTCTCCTTGTCTGAAACCTCGTTTGGTATTAAATGGTTCAGAGAGATTCTTTCCTATTCTTACTGAGGAACGCGTATTAGCAAGCGTCATGCTGCAGATTTTTATTAATTTTTCAGGGATACCAAACTCAGACATGGATTGAAATACCTTTGAACGTAAAGGAGTATCGAAGGCGGCTTTGTAGTCAACAAAGAGATGGTAGGTGTTGATTTGTCCTTCTCGGGTCTTTTCCAGGATTTGGCGCAGTGTGAATATCTGGTCTAGGGTGGATTTACCAGGTCTAAAGCCGCATTGATAGGGCCCAATTATCTCACTGACTTTAGGTTTTAATCTTTCACACAGTACGCTCGAGAGTATCTTGTATGCGATGGGAAGGAGACTTATTCCTCTGTAGTTGGCACATTCCGTCTTATCTCCTTTCTTGTGTACGGGACATAGTATGCTGAGGTTCCAATCATCGGGTATGCGTTCTTCCAGCCAGATTGCGCAGATAAGCTGATGCATACGCCTTATCAGCGTGTCGCCTCCGGTCTTAAATAGTTCAGCTGGTAACCCGTCGGCTCCTGCTGCCTTGTTGTTCTTTAGTCGGGTCACTGCTTCTTGGATCTCATTCTGACTAGGAGGTAAACATTCTATACCATTATCAGGGATTGGTTCTGAGGTATCGTCTTCGCCGCCAACATCGGACAATAGCAGTTGCGTAAAATGTTCTTTCCATATCCTCAGCATGTCATCTGTGTCAGCTACCGTTCCTTTCCTTCTTTGTCTCTGCAGGAGGATGTGCCTTCACCAAAGCCATTGGTATGATGTTTAATTCTTTGGTAGAATTTCCGGACTTTGTTCTGACTCCTGTACATGTCAATTCGCTCCCACTCACGTCTTTCCATTTCCTTTTTCTTTCAGCGGAATAGACGCTTCTCCTCTCTCCTTACCTCTCCTTCATCTGGCGCTCTATATGCCTCATTCTTAGCTCAGTAGCATCTCGACACTCTTGGTCGTACCATGGGTTTCTTAGAGGAGGCTTCCGGTACCCAAGTACGGAATTCGCGGCATTTTCCATGGAGTGGGCAATAGTTTGTCACTGGATAGTAAAGGGATATAAAAATCGACCTTCGTCTAATTGCTTAATCGATTTTTGTGTTAAAAAGTCAAAGTCGACTTTCACTGTTTAAAGAGGTCGAATAATGGACAGCAATTCAATTTCAACTTTTTTAAAATAAAAAAAGTCGTATGGTGGACTTTTTATACCCTCCACCATAGAATGAGGAGTATACTAATTTCGTCAGACCCCATAAAGTATATATATTCTTGATCGTCATGACGTTTTAAGTCGATCTAGCCATGTCCGTCCGTCTGTCACGCTAACTTTGGAAGGAGTAAAGCCTGCTTGAAATGTTGCACAAATATTTCTTATTAGTGTAGGTCGGTTTGAATTGTAAATGGGGCAAATCGGTCCATGTTTTGATTTAGCTGCCATATAAACCGATATGGTCTAAATCGGTTGATAACCTGATATAGCTGCCATATAAACCGACATTGGGTCTTGACTTCTTGAGCTTCTAGAGGGCGCAATTCTTATCCGATTTGTCTGAAATTTTGCATTTTGTGTTTTTTGGTATGACTCCCAATAACTGTGCCAAGTATAGTCTTAATCAGTCCATAACCTGATATAGCCTCCATAAAAAACCGATCTCCCGATAAGACTTCTTGAGCCTCTGGAGGGCGCAATACCTATCCGATTTGGCTGAAATTTTGCATGACGTGTTTCGTTGTGACTTCCATTAACTGTGCTAAGTAAGGTTTGAATCGGTTAAAAACTTGATAATGCTGCGATATAAACCGATCTTGGGTCTTGACTTCTGGATCTTCTAGAAGGCGCAATTCTTATCCTATTTGGTCGAAATTTTGCATGCAGTATTTTATTTTGACTTCCAAAAAATGTGCCAAATATGGTCTAAATCAGTCCATATCATGATATAGTCGCCATATAAACCGATCTCCCGATTAGACTTCTTGGGCTTCTAGGCGGCGCTATTCTTATCCAATATGGTTAAAATTTTGCATATGTCGTTCTGGTATGACTTCCAACAACTAATGGTATGAAGAAAGGCCACCGTAACGAAGAGGTTAGAGTGTCCGCTGAACGCCTGGGTTCGTATCCTGGCGAGAACATCACAAACAAAATTTCAGCGATGGTTATCCCCTCCTAATGTTGGCGACATTTGTGAGGCACTGCACCATCTGGTTGGCAGTCATGTAAAATCTTCTCCACAAAGAGGTGTCGAACTGCGGCTCGCCATTCAGACTCGGCTATAAAAAGGTTGCCCCTTATCATTGAACTTAAACTGAAATCGGACAGCACTCATTGACTTGCTTGGCCCTTTTCCTTAATGGAATATTCATGGGCAAATTGGCATGTGCAGTGCCAAGGTGATTCTTTCCGGTACAGCCGATTTTAATTCCTGGAAAGTGCGAGTCGCCCACATTATCGGCTGTTTGTCGGCAATGTCACAATTGTAAGTCCCGTTCTATGCAGAAATCCCAAAGGATGGAGTTAACATACGACTGGGCTAGACCTTTAGGTCTCCATGTTAACACCGAGAAGACTGAATTCTGCCTGTTCACGAAGAAGACAAGGGCGGACACAATTAGGCGCACTACGATTTCTCAAAAGAACGATTTTTGACAAGGTCAAATACTTAGGAGAAATTGTCATATTTAGGAGCGTACCGAGAAGGCTTACAGATGTTAGGCACTATGTTGACGGGCCGTAGGCTCGAAGTGGGGCCTGAAGCTGAGGATTGATAGTTCAGTAGGAGCATGATTAGGCCAATACTAACTTATGCCTCAATAGTTTAGCGGACTGCGATGGACAAAAAGTGCAAAAGGTTCAGAGAATATGTTTTCTTGGCATAGGCGGGTATATGAGGACCACGCTCACCAGGGCAGTGGAGTTCACAGTTCTAGATATCCGACCCATAGACATACAGATTATGTGTGAGACAGCCACTGCGGTTATGAAATCTAGAATGGATAGAGTATAGGAGAATTTCACACAATCGCAGTATAATCGAGGCGACGATAAAAAACCTGGAATGCATGGAAAGGGTTTCGGATCGGATACTTCAGACGATACTTAAGGGCGAGTGTGCGGCACTGTTGCCAGCCGCACAGTCTTAGATTGACGAAACTCTGGTAATGCCCTCTGGAAGTTCATGCAACATGGATGGATCAAAGCTAGAGAGCAAAGTGGTCCTGGGGGTCTACATTAAGAATTGAGGGACTGAGATATGTTTTCGATTGCCTATAATACGGATCTGCAGGCGGAGATCCGGGCGATCACGGAATGCGTGAGCTGGTATGGTTTTAAGGAGAGGATGTCGAGTGTAATCTTCTTAATGGACAGTAAACTGGCCACCAGGGCAATAACAACCAGGACGGTTAGGTCGCGAACAGTCTTGGAGTGTAAGATGGAGACAAACGCCTTCTGTGAGGATGGCACTATCCGCATCGTTTCGATGTCGGGGGTCGGTAAGGTCACAAACAATCTTTGAGTGTAAGATGAAGACAAACGCCATCTGTGAGGATGGCACTATCCGCATCGTTTGTATGCCGCGGGCCATAGCGGAGTAACGGGGAATGAAAGAGTAGACGATTTGATAGTAAAAGCCATAGAACTTCCGTCAATAAACGTGGTTAACCCGAAGCCTTTCGGGTAGATAAACGCTGTGGAACAACGAAACGGATTGTGGAACTCCAAAAATCCTATGGTGCGATCTGTATCGTGAAAAGATGAGGCTAATTGCTGAAAGGAAGTAAGCTGGAGGTCAATATAGCTTTCGGTATCATAACGGGTCATATGGGAATACAAGCTAACTTATGCAAAAAAGTTGCTGCAAGGGATAGCATGTTTAGAGCATGTGGGGAAGATGATGAGACATTCGAGCATATCTTGTGTCATTGTCGGCCTTTCGCGGTTAATAGGCACCGGCACTTAGACTATGCTGGAACACTTTTATTCTGCAACTTCAGCAACTTGAGTGTGGCTTTGTTCTCCAATACAGGAGGTGGAATTCGCACTTGCAACATCATTCGCCCATAGATTGCAGCTCTATCTTCATGTCAGGCAAAACTGGCTCAAGGCCACTTATGTAGGCCTAATGCAAGGTTTAATGCAACTAATGACATTGATCAAATTTCTTGAAAGAGTCTTCCTGAAGTTTCCCACTAGCATTCGATAGAGCTTGTACAGTCTTCTATTCAATAATCAACCACTTTGAAGTAGAGTTTATCAAAATTTACTATAAGACTTAAATTTTGACACTATTTTTCTACAAATTTTTCATAATTATTTCGTATTTTTTATAGCTCGATGAATGTCTTCCCTCGTTCAAAATTTAATGATAAATGCATTGCATCTTATAAAATATGCATGCATGCAACAATTTTCACTTTAAGTGGATTTCATTGTAATATATCATACATCATATGAGTGCTTATCATAAAAACGATTGTGCTAAGTAGTTTTTATGCTGCTTTCATTAATTATGTGTCCATATACATATATGAATAAAAAAATGCACTGAAATTTCTTGTGGTTCCCCTACTCTCACTTTTCATGGTAGATTTTTGAAGTCGAGACATTACGCTGGGAGAGGAAATAAACTGTTTGTCATGCATTTCCGGAACATAATTGTTTGGCTTCTTATCTACTCTCTTTGGTGGCCGCCAACACCATGTCCGTATCTCCTCCAGTCCAATATTTATCAATCAATTTTTCTTTTTTTGGCCTTTGGCTTGACCGCCTAGGCAATGAGCTGTAGTGGTCATGGTTGGCAGCAGCTTGCTGATGATTAGGAAACATTTTCAATAATTTATTTATTTATCTATCATGATGTGAGCGAAGGCACAATGACAACAATGACGATGACATTCTCATTGTCACTAAGGTGGTGGTGATTGTGATGTTGTTGTTGATAATGGAGATGTTCATAAATTTTTGATTTAGCAACTCATCATAGCAGTGATTGTGGGTTGATTTTTCGCTTTTGTTGGTATAAACACTTTATATGCCGTATTAGGTTACAAATGAAGAAAATTGTCCATCTTTTCAAATGCATTGGACATAGATGATGAGGGATATTTTGTTGTGTGGATGTTGTTACAGTGTTGCAGTAAACTACAGAAAGTGGGAGAAATGTGTCAATGTATGTTAAATGATTTCCGGTATCAAAATGTCGAATTTATATGGGATTTGAGACATCAATGCCAATAAATTGATGAGTTTAATGTCTTTAAAGTGAAATTGTTGTTACTTAGCGAAAAGAAGAAAGTAAGTCGGTGCTTAGAATGTTGTTAAAAGGCTCTGGCTGATTGCAGTAAAGAAATGATGACAAAATACAATAGCGGTAGTTCATGTATAGTATTGAAGATTTGATTGCAGCAAAGAAATGTTGACGAAATACTAATGCGGTCGTTCATAAGCAGTGTTTATATGTCGTGGATCTTTGAATATGAAAAAAAACATCAATAGAAGTATGAAAATGCCCTACATCTAATAAAAGTTATTCGTAGAAGAAACTTATTGCAGAAGATGATGACTTTTGCTTTCGTTATAACCCGGTTCCATGCGCAGTTCCATGCTACTTCTTCCAACGGAAGCCCCCCCAGGTGGTGGATATCACCGTATGATGCGGTACCCGTCATCAGATATGACGGGTACCGCAGAAATACAGGGGGTGAAAGCAGGGGGTGTTCCGCTTGCACGGATACGAATACGATAACGATGGGTTCGTGCTGATCGGCAGAGGATGAGCCAAAGGAAATGGCCAACGATGACATTCGCAGATCTTCAAAAGATTAACCATCAAGAAAGCCCGCCCTAGTGGGTCGCTATCAGCTCCAGCACTAGGCACCGATGCGATGACCCAATCCGCCATCCATCAAAAACACAAAAATCACGATAACAGAAACTAGAGCAAGAAATAATGGAATTGACAACCCCCCATGACGATCTTTGAATTCAACAAACGGGTTATGATTGGAACATGGAACGTCAGAACTCTCTCAGATCCATTGAGACTTTACCAAGTCCAGAACGAAATGTCAAACTACAATCTAGAGATCTTCGGTTTAAGTGAAGTACTATGGATCTTTAAGGTGGCTATCATTTTATTTTGTAAGACAATGAAATCCATCGAATAAATAGAGTCAGTTTTTAAATGTCGCCGAAAGCAAAGCGAGCTCTTCTATCGTCGACGTCAAAATATCCATCGACGTCAAAATATCCATTGTACAATGCTACTCACCAACCGAACCCGATGACGACGAAACAAAGGATCAATTATACTCCCAACTCAACTCAGTGAGACGCTCTCTACCAAAAGGAGACATTAAACTTGGTATGGGAGATTTTAATGCCAAGGTGGACAATAACAACTATAATTTACAATCAATCATGAGAATGCAAGGACTTGGCAATACCAGGAATGACAATGGCGACAGATTTTTTGATTTTTCCGCAAGAAACCGGCTCTTTATTGGATGCCCAAAATTTCTCCATTTCTACCAGGAATGACAATGGCGACAGATTGTTTGATTTTTCCGCAAGAAACCGGCTCTTTATTGGATGCCCAAAATTTCTCCATTTCTCTGGGAATCGCCAGATGGAAACACCCGTAATAAAATCGACCAAGTACTTATCAGCAAACTCTTTCTGGGTTCGCTGATGGATGTGAAAACTAGACGAGGAGCCGACATCGATAGTGACTACATGGTATTAGTGGCCACTTCACGTCTACGCCCAGCCTTCGTGAAAAGGACTCAAACAAAAAGCACAAAACTTCAATCTCTTAAATCTAAAAGACACCGAAACAGCGGACGAATACAAGGCAACATTAACGGAGAAGCTGCAAAATAATACCCATACATGGGCCGATATAACAGCAGCATGTACAGAGACGGGCATCATCTATCATAGGCATTGCTCGACGATCCCAAAAACCATGGATAAGCAACGAAACTATAGATGGAATAAAACACTGGAAGCGTCTACCCCATGCTCTGCTACGGACATAATCAAGTGTAACTAAAATCGCTGCTGACTATCACGCCTCCGCCTCACTGATCAACAGCCTAGTTCGCAGAGAAAAGCGAATATATTTTAATATGCTGGCAGAGCAAGCCGAAAATGCAGCTAATATTGGAAACATGCGTAGTGTTTACGAGTCAATAAAACAAGTAAGCGGCATCAATATAAGGCCAACGGCAATAATAAAAGATGAGGACGGATCGGAATTAACAACACCCGGACAGCAATTAGAGCGATGGTGCGGTTTCTTCAGCTTCGAAGGACCAGTAACCGAGGACGTAAGCTCCGACTTTCTTAATCACCCTGTGCGCCGAAACCCACGCAGGGATATATCTACGGCCCGACTCACCTGCGAAGAAATTGAGGCCGCAATGATATATTTACGGCCCCATCTAACTGCGAAGATATTGAGACCGTTCTGGTCTTACTCAAAAACGGCAAATCCGCCGGCATACCCCATAGCTCAAGCGATCACTTCAATAATCAGGGAGGCCTGGGATTACAAACTCTGTCCCCACGGAATGAAGAAGGGGATCATGGTCACAATCGCAAAGAAGTTGACCTCACCCAGTGTAAGAACTGGAGATTACACCTCACCCAGTGTAAGAACTGGGATTACATTGCTAAACGTAATACATAAAGTGATGGCAGACTCCTTCTTGTCACCACTTCTTCAGCGTATTTCGCTTGCATTTGACAGCATTTCGAGGAAGAAACAATGCCAGGACGTTCTTGTGCGGACAACATGAACTCCCTGCATATAATCATTGAACCGTCTGCAGAACTTAATACACACCTATACCTTTTATTCATCGACTTTGAGCGTGCTTTTGACACAGTTTCTCGAAGTTCAATGTACAGTACGCTGTTGAATAAGGCGACCCTGAAAGAAACGTGACACTAATTATTGAGCTGTATAGGAATGCTGAAGTTTCAGTCCGTTTCAATGGAAAAGAGAGCTGACCTTTTGGATTCGACAAATGTGTGGAGCAGGGTTGTATCCAGTCCTCGACGCAATTTTAAATTTTACTAGACTCCGTATTAAAAGCAACTAATGATGAGGCACCCTATCGCATGCGCTGGGGTATTAACGACTTTCTCGGTGACATTGACTACGCTTCGAGCACATAAAGGCGAAACTGGAACGATTGAATGAAAATGCTGCTAAAGTAGGCCTGAGGATAAAAATAGCAAAGTCCAAATAGATGAGGATAGGAACATCAAATCTGACACCGCTCATTATAAACGTTGACAACTTCTCTTATCTTGGCTGCAAAATAACAATGGACGGAGGATCAGAGGCATACGCGTACAACAAGGCAGGGAACATGCAGTGACATCTCACATAATACAAAAGTCAGTATCTTCAACAGTAGTGTGAAATCTATTTTATTATATTATTGTACAGCTTGGAGCTTGACGTACTATCCGTAAAGTCCAAGTTTTCATAAATCGCTGCATACGATAAATACTTCGAATTTTCTGACCAAACTGTATTTCAAATGAAGAATTGTAATTAAGAACAAACACTTCCCCTGTCGAAATCCGGAAGAGAAAATGAACTTGGTTGGGTCGTATCCTACGCCGACCGCTGGATGATATAGCGAGACTGGAACCCGCAAGGACAGCGAGGGAGGCGATGCCCGAAAAATACATGTATCCGCTGCACGAAAAGAGAGTTGGAATCAATCCATTTTTCGTGGAATCAAGCAATGGCTTTGTCCAACGATAGAGCTCAATGGAGAGAGTTTGTTGATGCCCAATGTTCACACTGAATAGTTGAATAGTGTTCATGTCCGCCTATGAAGCTGAACACCCGGGTTCGAATCCTGGCGAGATCTTGAATCGGACTGCACTCATTGCTATTTGAGAAGTTTGCCCCTGTTCTTTAATAGAATGTTCATGGGCAAATTTGCATAACCCGTAATATATTTACATTATCTTTAGCAGAACATACAAAAGTAAACTCTGAGTTGTACCCAACCTTCTTTTTGATCAAAGTCTTCGAAGAAATAAGGAAAAACCAAAAAACGACAATTAGCTGTCATACTGCAGCCGGAACAAATTCAGCAGTGAAGATCTATTATGATTGTTCCATAAGCAGTACATTCTTATATAACGTTCAAATATTCGAATGAGGAGTTTATACAGAAATTGAAGTAACAAAATGAAATATTAAAGGAAAGCGTAAAGTCGATCGAAATTTACGATATTAATAGGGGAAACAGAACAATACGCAATACCGATATAAAAATTGACTATGAACCTTACAAGAAAGTAATTGGCACCTCAAAGAAACGTTGGTTGACAACGTTGTAAAGTTTTTGATGGAACTGATTTATTGCAATGCTTTAAATGTAAAGGTTATAATCACAAACTGGTGAATGCAAAAATCAAGAAGTTTGTATAAAATGTCATGGCGAACTTCAACCAAAAGAGTGCAACAAAAAAAGAATTATGAAGTGTATAAGCCTTGTACAGATAAGTAAAAAAATAAATGTAGGGCTTGAAGAAAACCACTTTACAAGTAGTAGAGATTGTGAAGTTTTCATCAATAGCTTAAATGCTAAAATGAGGAGGATCGGCTCGAACGCCTAACAACTAAAGATAATAAATGCAATATCTACAAATACCTAAGACCTAATTAATAACTATAATCGTTTAGAAATGTTAACTGCAACTCAAAAACCGGAATTTTTAATACTATCTGAGAGTCACATAATCAGCGAAATTGTCCTTGAACCGTGTGTAATACACATCCCAATGATTGTTTTCCCTTTTTCGTAAACACAAACTGTTAATTCTTTTTTTGCAATTTTTCTTTTTCTGAGTGTTTATACCATAACTGCTAATGAACTCCTTTAATCACCAGTATCCGCCAATAAATCATGGCATTTATATTGCATTTTTCTCATTTTTGTAGAAGCAATTTATTTGCCTGCCTTTTATGGGCACAAATAATTGTTAAATATTTTATTTTTACCACTCAACACCTCCGCATGATGTTGCATCTACTCTCAACACTGACAATAATAATTATGTTATGCTAACCATAAATTTATCAACTATTTGTCAAGTTATTAAATTTATCAACTTGTGATGTTAGCATTGAAATTAATTGATTTGAAATTGTAAATGATTTCCGTTGCGCCTCCAATGTGTATGCTGAAGTTATGCCAATATGTTCAATTAATATGCCAGCTAATGAATTTGTAGAGTTTGTAGGTTACAAATGTTTAAACGCTAAAAACGAAAATTCAATTTAGTTGCATTAAAAAATTAGCAATTTTACATCCAATAATGTCCAAAGATGTTATATCATATCGTTGAAGATTTCCTGAGGAATAATGACCATAGCGCAAAGTTTGGCAAGTCCGTTTATAACGCTGAACTCCTAGGCTCGAATCCTTGCGAGAAGTTAAGAAACAGGGGCAAACTTCTCACATATTAATGAGTGCAGTCCGATTCAAGTTTTAAGTTCACCTCTTTGGAGAGAAGTTTTACATGGCATAGTACCTCACAAATGTTGCCAGCATTACGAGGGGAAAACCAACTTTGACAATTTTTATACCCACCACCGAAGGATGGGGGTATATTCATTTTGTCATTCCGTTTGCAACACATCGAAATATCCATTTCCGACCCTATAAAGTATATATATTCTTGATCAGCGTAAAGATCTAAGACGATCTAGACATATCCGTCCGTCTGTCCGTCTGTCTGTTGAAATCACGCTACAGTCTTCAAAAAAGTGATATTGAGTTGAAACATTGCACAGGTTCGTTTTTTGTCCATAAGCAGGTTAATTTCGAAGATGGACTAAATCAGACTATATCTTGATATAGCCCCCATATAGACCGATCCGCCGATTTAGGGTCTTAGGCCCATAAAAGTCACATTTATTATCCGATTTTGCTGTTTCGGAATGAAAGGTTTACATAAATACCCGAGGTGGTGGGTATCTAAAGTTCGGCCCGGCCGAACTTAACGCCTTTTTACTTGTTTGTGTTACGATTTCGACCAACTGTGCTAATTATAGGTGATATCGGCCAAGAACCTGATATGGCTGTCACATAAACCGATCTGGGGTCTTGACTTCTTGAACTATAGAGGTCGCAATTCCTATCCTATTTGGCTGAAGTTTTGCAAGACGTGTTTCATTATGACTTCCAACAACTGTGCTAAGTATGGTTCAAATCGGCACATAACCTGATATAGCTGCCATACAAACCGATCTTGGATCGTGACTTCTTGAGCCACATATAGCTGCCATATAAACCGATCTTGGATCTTGTCTTCTTGAACCACTACAGGGCGCAATTCCTATCCTATTCGGCCGAAATTGTCGTGTCGCTATGACTTACAACAACTGTGCTATGTATGGTTCAAATCGGCTCATAACCTGATATAGCTGCCATGTAAACCAATCTTGAATCTTGACCTCTTCAGCCCTTAGAGGGCGCAATTCTTATCCAATTTAGCTGAATTTTTTACAACGGCTTCTCCCATGACCTTCTAT
Source organism: Stomoxys calcitrans (assembly GCF_963082655.1). Lineage (NCBI taxonomy): Eukaryota > Metazoa > Arthropoda > Insecta > Diptera > Muscidae > Stomoxys > Stomoxys calcitrans. The sequence goes on from NC_081553.1 coordinate 195,745,706, forward strand.
ATCTGAATCGGTCTATAGCCTGATACAGCTCCCATATAAACCGATCTCCCCATTTTACTTCTTAAGCGACTAAAGGACGCAATTCTTATTCGAATTGGCTGAAATTGTACACAATGGCTTCTGCTGTGGTCTCAAACATTCAATTAGATTATGGTCCGATTCGGAGCAAAATTCCCCCTAGCCCTAACAGCTGATTTCTGTAGACTAGCGATCAACATTTTGTTGCAACTCTAACGAGGCGATCTAGTTTCTTGCATTACATCCCAATAAACACGCATATTGTATGTGCGGCATTTATTTATACATCCTATAAAATTCTTGGTCATGTTCATTTGTTATCTCCCCCCACACCTAACATTGGTTACACTTAGAAAAAAGTTGCCATTTCAACATCAGCGGGTACTGCTATGGACCATTCACTCAAATGTTGATTTCATTAACAGACGCAAAATGTCGATGTCGTTTTTTTGTTGTTTTAGGTTTGTTTTTTGTGATTTTTCCGTTTTTTTTTACAAAATACGCAGCTGGAGCAAAAGTGTGGGTGCAGATCTGCAGCAAAAGCAAAACAGAAAAGAAATCAAAACAAAACAAAAGGCCAAATTCAGAATCTACACAAATGTAAACAGTCCAAATGTGAAACTTGGTCGCCCACTCCCCACAACTACCACCGCACACTTGCTACTTGATGTAAGTAATACCATCGGCGGGGCAATGGTGCACCAAGCGGCCGACTGCTGGCGGCCACTGTTTTTGTGCGACCGCCACCACCACCACCACGAGATCTCATGCTGGCATTTGATTGAGAGTAAATGAATGAAAGATTGAATGACTGATGTTTCAAAGTTGTGGAGAGTGTGGTGTGGTGATGATGGCAAACATGAGGACTGACTGCCACTCATGACTGTATGGCGATAGACGGACTGATGAAAAGCCTACTCTGCTTGATACGCCAACTTCTATGTCTGCGCCAATGAGAAGGGGTTTCACAAAAACATGTTTGACTTCCAATTCGCGATGTGATTCGAAAAAAGTCAACGAATACAGTGGGTAATAATAAAAATAATTATAAAAGGGGTATTTAAAAATTAGAAAAAAAATTAGGAAAATTATATTTCGAAAAAATTTTCTAAAAATGTAATTTTTATAGAATTTTTGTATAAAAATAAATTTTGGATTTTTTTATATCCTCCATCATCTATCATTTTTTTATACCATCCATCCAACCTATCGAAATATTGCTCTGAGATCCAACAAAATATATATATTCTTTATCGTCTTGATATTCCTAGTCGATTTAGACATGTCCGTCCGACCGTCTGTCTGTTGAAAGCACGCCTCACTTTCACAGGAGTAAAGCTAGGCGCTTGAAATTTTGCACAAATACTTCCTGTAAATGTATTTGGCCAAAATTTTGCATGCTTCTGACATCTCTGCCTTGTATGATCCAAATCGGTTCGTAACCTAATGTCGCTGCCATATAAACCAATCTTCAGATTTGACTTCTTAAGCCTCTAGAGGTCGCAATTACTATCCGATTTGGTTGGGAATAAGCAAGTAGCGTTTTGTTGTAATTTCCAACAACTGGCACAAGTGGGCTCCAAATCAAATCATAACATGATATAGCCGTCATATAAGCCGATTCTCCGATATTTTGTTACGACTCCCAAAAATTACGCCGAATATGGTCGGAATCAGTCTATAACCCGTTACAGCTCCCAATCTCCCGATTTGACTTCTTGAGCTCCTAGAAGCCGCATTTTTTATCCGATTGAGCACGTAGGGTTTTGTTACGACTTTCAACAATCGTGCCGAGTATGGTTTGAATCGGTCTATAACCCGATATAGCTTCGATATAAACCGATCTCCAGATTTGAATTTTTTAGCCCCTAGAAGCCGCAATTGTAATCCAAATTAGATTAAATTTCACAGGGAGTGTTTTGTTATGACTTCCAACAGCCGTGGCAAGTATGGTCCTAATCGGTCCATAACCTGATATAGCTCCCATATAAACCGATCTCCCAATTTGATATTTTCCCCTAGAGTGCGTAATTTGGGAGAAATTTTGCACTTAGTGTTTGGTTATGACTTCCGACAGACGTGCCAAGTATCGTTGAAATCGGTTCATAAGCTGATATCGCTCCCATTTAAACCGATAGCCCGATTTGATTCTGGAGCCTCTAGAGAGCGTAATTCTTATCCGATATGGCTGAAATTTTGTACAACTATTTTTCTATGACCTTAAACATACGCTCAAAATAAGGTTTGAATCGGTCCATAACCTGATATAGCTCCCATAGCAATAGATCTCTCAATTTGACATTTTGAGCCACTAGAGGGCGTATTTGGCAGAAATTTGGCACGTAGTGTTTTGTTATGATTTTCAACGCACATGCCGAGTATGATTTAAATCCCATATAAATCGATTTCCCGATTTGACTTCTTGAGCACCCGGAAGCCTCATCCGACTTGTCTGAAATTTCACAGGGACTGTTTTATTATGCCTTCCAACATCAGTGCCAGGAATAGCCTAAAGCTGTCTTTAACCTGATATATCTCCCATAAAAACCGATCGTCTGATTTGACTTCTTGAGCCTCTAGAGGGCTTTGGCGACTTGTGTAAAGACTTGTATTAGATCAAACTCTTCTACCATATTAGCTTGCGTGCTTCGGTGTGCTTCGCTGCATCTCTGAGTGTTTGCGGTACCCTTTTGACATGATCCAAATTTCAAAAATAATTTATATTCCTATTTAACTCTCAAATACCTTTCATTAGCATCCCATATTCTTCCGCTTGGTATACATGTCCATTTGGGGTGGGACGACCCCCCAGGCATTGACAGCAGTGCAAGGTATAGTCCAAATCGGTCCTTAACCTGATATAGCTCCCATATAAACCGATCCTTTGATTTGATTTCCTGAGCCTTTAGAGGGCTTTTGCCGATCTGTGCTTTGCTCTTATGCCATACCCGGTGTGCTTTGCTACACCCTTAAGTGTTTGCGGTACCCTTTTGACATGGTCCAAATTTGAAAATAATTTATATTCGTATTTAACTCCCAAATACCTTTCATTAGCTTCCCATATTCTTCCGCATGATATAGATGTCCATTTGGGGGATAATTTTTGGATGGGATGAACGCCCGCGAATTGACCTAAAGTTTCGTATTTAACTCTAAAATACCTTTAGTTGGAGTCCCATATTATCCCGACCTCTCTGGGATTATCCAAATATTCCCCAAATATTTAAATAAGTTTTGTGTTCTACCTCCCTTTGATATCCATATTGCCCCGGTTTTTTTGGTTGTGGGGCGGGCCCTCCGTCTATACTTTAATATACTTTTTAATACCTTTCATTTGATATCCATATTGTCCCAACCGGTAAACATGTTCGTTTGGGTGGGTTTTGGGGTAGGGCATCCCCAACGGTTATTTGACCCTAAAGTTTTATCCCAATTTTGTGGTTTTAGGTTACCATAAGGGGGCATACAAAATTTCGCTTCACCCATCTCCGAGATTTTTGAAAATTGAGGTTAGGGGGAGGGCCCGCCCCCCTTGCGGATTTCACAAAATTAAGTAACCTATTTTCACCGAGGGACCAAACTCCACCATGGGTGAAATCTTCATCATGATCGGTTCAGTCGTTATCGAGTCTATTTTTTGGATCTGACTGAGTATTGAAGAGCAGTTGTATTTTTAAGGTGCCGTCCACCACACCATAACACCATATAGCATTTGCTTCTACTGAATACAGCAAGTACATGACGCGCGGTTGAAACCCTCATCGATTGACAATAGCTTCCTATATAGGTGTATAGGGAAAGAGTTGTATCTTGTTTCTTCTGCTGAAAGAATAACAACTCTTGTAGAATTATGACATGAAAATTGAGATTTTTCTGATTTTGTTTCTTACAAAAACCAAAATTTTTCTGAATTATAATTTCAATTGAAATGTTCTTCTTCCACTGTGCCCCTCATCGACATCAATTGCAAATTTTCACTCGCACCACCAACATTGGCGGTAACAGTTAATCAAACAACAAATCCCAAATAAATAAATAAATAAGCTAGCCGCTTTGGATAGATCGGTTGATACACATGTAGATGGGAAGCTGTTTGGCTGCCAGACGGTTGGGTCATTGAATTTGGTTTTTTTTACGATTTTTTTTTTTATTTAGAATAGTGTATTGATGTCGGACCATTGATACACTATGGTCGCCTATGATCTATTTTCTAAATTTAAATTTTATTTTTGTTATTGGCAGTTTGGGGCCGCTTATTTTTTTTTTTCTTAATTTCATGGGATAGCTTTATTTGAAACCAGACAAAAACATATTGTTTACTTCTAACTTCAAAAGCAATAGTATATATGTATCACAATTAGCATTTGTCGAATGACAAACTTGAAAGTTTATTGAAATTGTGTGGTTTTCTATGTGTACATTGGGTGAGTCGTGATATTGATTGGAAAGTAATTTAGGGTTTCCCGTTGAAGGTATAATTTGTGATATGCTTTCCATGGTAATCGAATTTTTTTTAACTTAAAATACTTGTATCTCCTTAGAGAGGAGCCAGATATAAACTGGTTGTGATATGTGCACAACCAGGTGTTTCAAACTATGACATGGAAGGAAAATAGTTCATTGTTTAAAGAGGTGAATCTCAATGAGATAAAATGCTTTCCGGGCAGGATTGCCTACTATCGGAGCTCTCAGAGTTGTGTACTCCAGGCCGATTGTCCTATTGAACACATTGGAACGCATTCAGTAGCCCCAGATGGCCTGACGTCCTCCAGGCAGTCAGGGAACGGCACGCCGTTCGAAAGCCGCTTATTGTTGAACTTTACCTTGAATCGGACTGCACCCATTGATATGTGAAAAGTTTGCCTCTGTTTCTTAATGGAATGTTCATATGAAAATTTGCAAATTTGTGGCGCAATGCTCCAAACTTGGGCCGGACCTCTGGAATCCCAGTTATGATACTACGTACTGCGAAGACAAATTCCAGACGGAACCTCTCTGGTAGGATATGCTGACGACATCGCTGCGGTTATCACGGCAAGAGGCAAAAAAGTTGCAGAGCGCAAACTAGGGTAGGTGATTCTAAGGCTTGCAACTTGCGATGCAGAAGACTGAGTTGCTACTCCTAACGAGAAAAAATATCCCAGCGAAAGTGGATATGCGCATAGGCAACATACTGGTGAGTATCAAGATGTCGGTTTTATATCCAAGGATCTAACTGGCCTATTTAAAGGAAATCCGCAACGCGACAATAAAGCTTGCGAGGATAACGGCGCAACTTAGTCGACATATGGCAATCATATGCGGGCCTCTTCCTCTGCAAATTTGAAATGAATATTCCATTAAGGAACACATCAATGAGGGCTGTCTGATTAAAGTTTAAACTCAGTGATAAGTGGCTGAGTGCGAACGTGTCACATTGCAACGCCTCTTTAGGGAGAAGTTCTTACAAAAAATGTCCCCAGTATTAGGAAGGAATAACCTCCACTGAATATTTTTTCCGATTTTCAAGGCACATGGAACTGAAAACATCGATTGGTGACGTTTCGCCTGGGAAAATAGTTAAGAGGATGCTGAAGTACGAGAAGAACTGGGAGGTAATGAATATATGCGTCGGACAAGTACTGCGTGCGAATAAGATGGACCTAGAAGCAGCGGCGTACATTATGAATCCGTTGGTCTGGACGCAAGCGCAACGAGGATGATACGGATAATCAACAGATATGGGGTCCACATCGAAGTAACGTGAAAGCGGTTCCGAGGTGTAATTAATCCCCCGGGGTGAAACAGGGTGGGTTTTTAATCGGTACTCTTAATAAGAACGGAGTATGGCAGAAAGCGAGGGACGTGCCGATAAAAACGAAAATGTCGGCCTGCAACCAGTAATAGCTCCCACATAATCCGACCTCTTGGGACAGGGTTTAGTAGATGCGGCCCAGCTTAACTTTACATGTCACCAAACAGAGATCTGGTGACAAATTTTCACCCGTTAAAAGTTGCGATGCCATGGTACTAAGCGGTACTTGCGGCTTTGTGATAGCTCCACTGCATGTTTAGTTGTACAGAATCTATCCATTGTGGCAGAAGTGTATCTATAAACGTTTCTTTTTCTTATTTGCTGTTGTTATACATTTATTTTGACCATTAAGATCTTCAAGATATATCTGTGGTGTTAGGTAAGGTTGAAAGAGGATGATATCAAAAAACCTTCCATTAATATACGCTTTAGCCATCTCATGACCCATTATATTCTCCCCATCTTTTTTCTCCTTTAGCCGCAGGGTTAAATCCAAGTAACTTCTAGAAGGCACTGCTACTTAAACCTAACCTAACTTCTCTTTTATTTTTTGACAATCCGTCAACGTTTCATTTTGACAGCATGAAATCCTTGAAGATGAATGAATTAACCTCCTATTGTATTTGTACTTCGACATAAATCCGAACATTGACTGAGGAAATTAAAGCCAATCTTAAGGCTTCCCAGTGTCATTGCACTCATTTCAAATGTCTATGGGAGACAAATATGTTCTGAAGTTGTTGTGCCCTTAAATGGTTCCTATTATACAGCTCACAGTCACATTTTTCAACGACAGGGTGTTTACCATTTCATTTAGAATAGTAATCCCATAGCTTCTTCTGTTCACAGTATGCTGTATATTTGAAACTACCAAAAATTCCAAAGATAGTTATGTAACTATTACCCAGCTGGAAAAGATTGTTCCTTATATCGCAAGCAGGACTACCTTATTGCTTCCTTGTGTGTTATTATGCCCTGGTATGAAACATAGGTTCAAGTTATGGTACAACACTTTGAATCAAGAAGTTGTAGCCAGTAATAGCCTTAAGCGCTGCCTAACTATTGTTGAATATACACGATGTTCGTTACGGCTGATGGCTATAAAGTGATATCCGCTGCACTATTTATTGCGTAGACCTCCTGGAAGTATGACTCGTGAAACACTCTTCTAAGTTATCAATGGACGATCCATTGGGTATGCGGAAGTTTTAGCAACTCTTCGCGACGAATTACTCAACCCATTGCGTTAAATATCGTCCAGAAGAATTGTTTATTTATCGCGATTGTTTTTATTTTCATTGCTGGTGCGCTAGGGCTTGTATTGAATTATGTTATTTGATGTTTTGTTTTGAGAGGACAACTTCCACAACACAAAAAAGAATTTTCACTTGGCTTATATGACAATTGGTACTTAGTATGTAAAATTTTTTCTTAGTTATTACGTTTTCGACGAACAACTAAACAACTAAAGCGAATAACGACCAACTATTTTAGAACAATATTTAATAAATATTCCTAAACACTTATTTGATACTCGTCCGGGCGAGTAATGCGACTTCCAAGCGACTAATTTGTTACTCGTTCACTCGATTTTTGAGCGATTCTATGATCTTCCAAGACTTTTCTGATTTACTCTTTGGCAACTCATATGGAACTTTCACGGAACACTCTTCCGGAAGATTCGTCTTGATGACACAACTCCTCACGAGGTGGAAATCGTCTACGACTCTTAGACGAGCTCGTCCGCAATTGTTACTTTCTTCTAGAAGATTGTTTGGCGATCAAAAATGTTTGCAGGGAATGGGATTATGTACACAATTTGTGCAATAGTGTGTGTGTATTTGCCCGCCACTGTTTTAAAATGGCCAAATGCAACTGGAATTTTGAAGACGTTATTCGCATCCAGATTCTTAAGATTAACCTTAAAGTTCAAAAGCTCTAACCTCACATCCATTGTATAGTTGAAAAGGGAATCAAAAGTTGACTAAATGTGACTTTAGCTATGAAAAATCTTAAATTTGACTAAATGTGACTTTAGATATGAAAAACCTTAAATTGGTTTTTTCTACATTTTTTCCATGCCGATCTTTTTTTTAACTTAGAATACTTGTATCTCCTTAGACAAGAAGCTGTTTGAAAACGCCCCGTGTAATGACTGTGACAAGGATCCTCGAATATAGGTTTGAAAGAGAAATGTATTTTTTGGTTTCTTGATTATGTGCCAGATTTTTCTAACTTAAGATATTTTTTGCATGGCTATCCTTCATTGTTCTTATCAACCTCTAGCGGCTTTGCTTTAAAGATAAATTGTTTTATCTTTTTATTTAGCCGCTTTATCACAATTTTCTTTCCAGAATACCGTACCTTAATGTTCTCTCCTTCAAACCCAATATGTATAAGGAAAAAAGCCATGTAATTTGGTGCAAATCCCTCTTTAGTTTGTTAATGTAAATGGTAGATTTCTTTTAGGCAAAGGAGGATTTTTTTTCTCTCGCACAAATTACATATTTGATGGTAATGAATTTTTCTTCATTTCTTCCTAAATCACCTGCAGTGGGTAAGCATCCTGCTTTTTAACCTCCCTTATTACCATGACTCTTTATATTCATTAATCACCCTAATTTAGTGGTGCCTGTTTGTTTTCCTGTTTTAATGCTTTTCTCATCAAATTCTGTCCAAAAATTTTGTTTGAGATTTAAGTTTAATTAAGCTGCAATTTATAAGCAACGCAGGCAGGCAAAGAGTCTTTCATTCCTTCATACCCTGTAACTATGCTACAGTCGCTAGTAAGCCGGTTAGCTTGCCAAACAGTCATTCCCTTGCCTTTACCAGTAGTTACGATTCCATTTATCCGTGGTGTTGAATATACAGTGATGCTATTGGGCCTATGCTGCATATATCATGATGAAAAAATCTGCCCGAAGGCTTTCAATTAATCAGCGAAATGTAATTTGTAGCACAGCGGTCGCATCGTTAACTGGGAATGAATGAATGAAATGGCAATTCGATGGACACCGACCAGACCGTATGGCTAACGGACTGTCAAAAGGACAGACAGTTACTAATAAATTGGCTTACCATGTTGAGGCACTACTCGCCTGCCATATATTAGTCGCTGGAAGGTGGTAGAAGTCAAGTAGCTTGATTGAATGTCGTCAGCTTCATCCGCGTCATCTATCGCAGTGTACAGACAATTATTTTTTTTTTGTAGCTGTCTTTGGCCCAACTATGATAGGCATCTGCATTGACCGTTGCTACATTGATGGTTTTCGCTATACGCCGCCAGTCATTATGGCCACTCAGCCTGTTTTTGTGTGCATTGGCCCCATTGATTAGTGGGTTACCCGATTGACGGTTAAGAGGAGTATGCTATTTAACTTGCCACCAGAGGTTAGACAAGTTCATTGAGCACGTATTCTTATTTGCAAAGAAAAAAAATTGATGTTAATAGCACAAGAAAAATATTGAAATTTTTTTACAATGAAATGTGGAAAAGTTGTTTGGGGAGAAATTTTGAAAAACTAATCATCAGTAGCAGAGAACTTGGTTTGAAGAAGTTTCTAATAACTTAAAATGCTTGTACCTTCTCAAAATGCTTGGAGCTCTATTATCCAATCTTAAGTTCATTCACTTGGGACTAGATCGCTGTGACGAAGTCTGCTATAACTTAAAATGCTTGTACCTGCTTAACATACTAGTCAAAGGGGACGCGACTCACCGAGACACCGGAATCTTGAGAAAAATCGAAGGCTTATCATTACAAAATTTATGGTAAAGGTAGCCTTGAGGAGCTTTCAATCTTTTAAGACACTCGGAGCTGATGGAATATTTCCGGCATTACTACAGATATAGGCGGACTCTCTGGCGCTCTATCTGACCACTGCTTTCACAGCGTGCCTAGGAATTGCATATACTCCGAAAGCCTGGCATGAGGCAAGGGTGGTATTTAGACCCAAGCCCGAGAAGGCCGGTTATGCGACACGAAAGGTCTGCAAAGCTATAAGCCTAACGTCCATTCTACTCAGAACCATGGAAGACATAAAGCGAACTGTGCAAATACACACAGCATGCCAAATACACAGGCACACTTTTCCAACCCTTAGACCGGTACCGAGTGGACCGGGTCATTAAAGACTGGATAAACCTTCCTTATCATGACTAAGGTAGACCTAGGCGTCTGCATGTTAATCCAGAGAAGACTGAAATCTGATTGTTCACAAGGAAAAGTGGCACAGGGTACGATAACCTATAACGGATGTTGACTGAGGAGGGATTTGAACCCGTCTGCTACGCAGGAGATGTTATAATACTTCTAAGGAGTAAGGATCCGAATCTGAAGAGAGCTACCGGGCGCGTCCACAGGTTGCGGATAGTGGGATGCTTCATATATGGATTAGCTGCAACTGCATTCGCGGACAACCAGTGGAACCGATTGGAGAGTCTCAGTGTGAGGCCGGGCGGCACCGGCTCTTGCTTAAATACTGAGTATCTATGGTGCTCGATATGACAAGGCGAGTTTTTTTGTGCCTTTAAATAACCAATAACCGCAGCGATTGTCTTATCGACCGTAACGCGCTTACACATCGTTAGGAGTTTGACGAGGATCGCTAGCTCTACATGCAATGTGGCTACAACAACAACAACAACCTAAGTAGATGGGCCATAGACACGAAATTGGGCCTGAATACGAGAATTGTCCACTGGCTCTGCAGGAGGGTGATTAGGACAATACTTACTTACGCAAAAATGGCAAAAAAGAACAATACAACAGTTCCTAGAACATATTTTCTTGCAAAGCGATGAGTATCAATATGTTCTCTGAACCTGTTGTATTTTCCTTTTTCGCAGTCCACCAAACTGCGGAGGCGTAAGTAAGTATTGGTCTAGTCACGCGCCTGCAGAGCCAGTGGACAATCCTCGGATTCATACGGTTTAAGAATGATGCAATCACTGGAGTTATGAGATTTTAGGATAAGAGCATGTCACACCATGAGGGTATAATCGAGGCGACAATAGTAAACCCGGAAGGAATGGAATAGGTTCCGGATCGCATACTTCAGATGACACTTTAGGTGGAGTACGAGGAACTGCTGTCAGCGGCACAGTCTTGGATTGACGGAACTCTGGTATTGCCATCTAGAAATTCATGCTACACAGATGGATCAAAGCTAGAGGACAGAGTGGGCCCGGGGGTCTACATTGAGTACTTAGGGACTGAGATCTGTTTTCGACTGCCTGGCCATAATACGGCCCTGCAGGCCGAGATCTGGGTGATTATGTAATGGGTGAATTGCTATGGTGTTAATGAGAGAAGGTCTAGTCTGAAAGTTTTTTCGGACAATAATCTTGCCCTCAGGGCAATAACAACTATTTGGCCCATATCAGCGAGTGCAGTCAGATTAAAGTTTAAGCTTATGATAAGGTACTTCCTTTTCTATGCCGAGTTCAAACGCTTACCGCATAGCGGCACTACTTGGTAGAAAAGTTGTAGGAGCATAAGTAAGGGGAAACCACCGCAGAACATTTTTCCTGATGTTCATGCAGGGATTTGAAACCAGGTGTTCGGCAGACATGCTAGCATCTTCTACCATGGTGTAAGTAGCACGGAGTTCCTGACTTAGATTTTCTCTGTTGATGTGACTGTTTAGTATGTAGAGCGCACAACAAGCCGATTGCTGGCTAAGGTGTGTATATCCATAAAGTGTGTATCCGCATTACTATCCGCACCCTCTTTTCAACCTAACCTACTTGACCTTCTATTACCCACACATGTTGGTGTTGATAATGAACTTAAGCTGCTATTACACGATTAAACATGTCATATGTAATTTCAAAAATAGCAACTCTGAAAGTTGTACATATCATGTGATACATAAAAAATTCAATATGACAAATCGGTATTGGAATAAATATTCAACTTTTTCGATTGAATTGAGATTTTATTTCATCAAATATATTCACGTAGACACATGTTTAAGAAAAAATTACAATACATATGAGAATGCATGACGATTAGAGTGCGCTCTACTCGTATATGACATACATAAGACAAGTCCTATGTTTGTCATATACGAGTCTTATAAGACAAGTCTTATGAATACAGAAAGTGACAACTGATATGACATGTCTGATCGTCTAATGGGAGCTTAAACCAACTCAACAACATCTACAAATCTTTTCCGAATTGGTGCAGAGTCTGTTTTGTGAGTATTATTCTGCTCTCTATTTTTAAATGACTCTCTCCCGCAAAATCGATGTTAATAGCACAAGAAAAATATGGAAAATTGTTTTTCATGGAATATGGAAATGTTTATGGAGATAATTTTTTGAACAAGTATCATCAGTTTTGTAAAGGAATTGGAGATATATTGGCTTGAACAGGTTTGCCATAACTTTGAATGCATGTAAATCCTTACGATAATTATCTTTCAATTAGCCAATATTTAATTTTGTAACTTAGGAAAATTTTTTACTAGGAAATGTGGAAAAGTTTATGGAGATAATTTCTTGAAAAGTATCATCAGTTTTGTGAAGGAATCGGAGCTGATATTGGTTTGAAGAACTTTGCCATAACTTAAAATGCTTGTAAATCCTTAAAATAATTGTACCTCTTGTGTCCAGTATTTCATTTCCTATCTTAGGAAGGTATTTTGTATTTCGATATTCGTAATAACTTAAAATGCTTGTAGCTCTTTAAGATACTTGACCATCTATTATTCATTAACTTTACCTACTAATCTTGGAATATTTCTATTTGTGTATTGATTTATTGATAAAGAGTTGAACCAACTCAGAAACCTCTACAAAACTCTTCTTACGGGTTCAACAGTCCGTTGTCCGAAAAAAATTCTTCAGTCCGGTAACAAATTTCTAGCCATATTTAGATTCGCTTAATTTGTAAGTGACTCTCTTCATATTTTAAGTACTACTAAATTTCCTATGAACATTCTAGTAAGGAACAGGGGATACTTCTCCTATATCAATGAGTGCAGACTGATTCAAATTTAAATTCAATGATAAAGGGACTCTATATTTTATGCCGAGTCCGCAGGGTGTCCTGCTTCATATTTTAAGTGCAATCATATAACTCCTTACTTTTTCGCTTCTTCCAAATTCACTTGCCAATTGCAGCAGTACTACTTAAAACTCGGCAACGGATATAACTTCTTCTCTGCTTCCGTTTTGTATTCCACACAAATCAAACGTTTAACACTTAATATTCCATTGACCCCCAGTGTATGTCGGGCAACCTCACAGATTATCACAAAAACTTTGATTTTCAATTTTTGTTTTTGATTTTATTTTTGTGGAAACTTTTTGTTTCATGAATTTGCTGCTTAATAGAGTTTGCTTTTTTATTTTATTTATTCTATTCTTGTATTCTCCCCTCAGCCAATACAGCTCTCAACAATAGAGATAAAAATGTTTTATACGTTTCGAGTTAATAGGTTTAAATAAGTTTTTCTTTTTCTGGCTTTTAACAAAATTCTCCAATGACTATGTAACAAGGGAAAGAGGTAGAGCAATTGCATTTAGTAAAGAGGCATATAGACTACCTATCGTTCATTTCGAGGTGTTTCGGTCTGGCTGTTGTACGACACTCAGGAAAAATGTTGGCAAAACTTTTCCTCTTACACTGTTTGGGTTTCTATACAAAACTTGAGAGTGAGTAGTGAGTTCTGCCGCCTCTGAGGGCACTCTTCCACATTGGAATGTTGGCAAAGTGAATGTTGGCTTTCTGCTGCATTTGATTGTACATGAAAATTCTTTTAGTCCATGCCAAAATCTAATTTTTTTGTTCGTCACGGGAAGGGGTTTGTTGAAATTTATTTCTCTCCGGCATTACCAGCGGGTATTTTCAGTAGTTTTAGGATTCCGTTTTTTGCGTTTGTCTGTTATTTCACTTTACATTTGTTTGCACTGTTTTTTTTTTTTTTTTTTTTGCCCTTAATACCTTTACAATGTTCTTGTAATTCATACTTTTCTGCAGGTTCAACTGGACATGCGGTCATTTGCTATTACATGACAAGTCTGCTATAATGGGAATATACCCAAAACATGCTTGATTTTCTCGCCTCCTATAGTCACTTTGAACTGTAAATACTCTTTAAATGGGATTTAATGAACTGCTATTAGTGCTACTCTTTGCCTTTGAAAAATGTTGGTGATTTATACAAATTTTTTGTAGTTCTTTTCATTCTTTGGCTTCATTTCAATACATTTTTATCCTGCTTTATTTATGGCTTTCATATTAATATTTGTCTATGTTTTTCTTTTCTTTTTAGGTAAGTTCTTGGGAAACTTGTACGAAAAGAAATGCTCTGTTCTATGCATTCAAGACAGATAAGTATGAAGCATTTTAAGTATAGAAAATATATGGCATTATTCCAATGTGGTCATAGATTGCAGAAGATTTTGTTTTAATCTGTTTATTTTCTTATATGAACTCTTTGAGATAAGAAATGTTGAGAGAAATAGTGCGAAATAAAAGAAAAAGCCGTGTGGAAATATGTTTTTGGCTAGCATCTATTATAAGTTAAGTGCCGATTTGAATTCCTACCCTTAGATAAACGTTCCTACTACTTCGCGTTGCAATCCGCTCATCCTCTGTTTAGACACTTACGCAGCTTCTTCGATGTGGTTCTTGAAAATGATCCTGCATTCACTTGGTGTACGAATGGTTGATTGGGGATGCCACCGGTGTGTTGAAATCGCTGGACGAGAAGTAAACCTTTAAACGAACGGTAGGCTTTTGTGACTTTGACGCAACGACTGGAAATTTGGCGGCGTTTACTGCTTGCCAATTATGTAGAGATTGGGCAGCAAAGGAGTACAAGAAACCGTAATGCTATTGAGATTATGGTCACCGCCCAAAGCAATGGTGGTGGAGAGTTCGAAAAGTGATCTGGGATCTACATATATGTGTAAAGTTTTAGAGACTGTATCAGAATTACCTTTAGAAGACTTGAGATCGAAAATGGTCCTTTCCTCACTTGCGACTTATCGATTGGAATTGGAGTTGGTAGGTTGAACTTACCAAACGAAAATTAAACCTTTAAAGGAACTGTCGGCATTATTGAAATTCACGTAGGTAAGGTTAGGTTGAAAAAAGGGTGCAGATATTAATTCGCCCCATCGGCTTGCTGTGCGCTCTAAAGACTAAAAAACGCTCTAAAACTATAAACCTCCAAAAAGGAAATTTTAAGTTAGGAATTCCGTACTACTTACAAAATCCTTGATTGTTTTCAATACCACTCCCCTAAGTTGGTTCAAGTCTGGTATTGTGTCCTCATCTAATGATGAAATGAAGTTCACGTAATGGCTGCAAATGTGTCGGCATTTACTGCTTACTAATCAGGTTAGGTTAGGTTGGAGGGAACGCGACTAGCAACCTCTGTTACTGGCCGCTTCACTCGGAAGCGGCCAGTAGAAGAGAAAAATATTTAGAACAAAAATAAATATACACAACAGAACGATACAAGATAACAAAAAAAGGACAGAAAAACGAAAATAACGCTAAGACAAAAAGGAGAACTCACCGGCGATATTATGGTCCAGTCAGCTAATTTAGGCCTCTACAGAATTCCAATATGACTAAAGGGCTAAAAGTCTGTAGGTAATCCAGACCCGGAAAAAGATGTTCACCTATTATCCTGTCTTTTCTTCGCAATTGCGGGGCAGTGACACAGCAGGTGTTCCTGCATAAGTTTGTCTCTCCCTGTACTCAGCGTAACGTTAAAGACCTGACGTTGCAATGACCGGTCAAGACTCTTATTAGTAGTCCCATGATAAGCGACATCCTGTTTTGCGAAATACACGGCCACAGGATCTTTGACACCCTACAACTTACAGCACCAGCTCACGTCATCGTAGAAGGCGTCCACCATACCAAGAAGCTCGCACAGTTGAGGTCTCACCGATTCCATAGCAAGATCTGCGGCAATCAGTCATCCATTCGTGGCCAGCTCTTCGGCTTTTTCGTTCGCCACCACACCTTTATGGCTTTCGGCTTTGCAGAACCTGACATCCTTTCCATGGTCGGAAAAAGTTTCTCTTTGCTTCTACTAACCAGTTTTGATCTCACACGACTAAACGCCGAAGCCTTGAGCGCCGCCTTACTCTCGCTCCCTTACCAATTAAGTTAACGTTGAGTGGCGAATGGGTATAAGTAACCATAATCTGGTTGAGATTACGATAACTGCTAGGGATAGACGGAAGAGAGTTGCTACAGATTGATTGAAAGATCGAAACGCAAACTGGGACTTGTATGCGGATAGTTTTAGAGCCTCTGCATCAGCATTGTCTTTAGACGATTTTAGGGCAATGATTTAAGATGATCAGAAACCTTAGACAGTTGGAGGGATGATTTTAGTAAATAATTTTCTCCTTGATAGACGATGAGAAACCAACCCAAGTTAGGAAAGGTGCCGGTTCCGTATGCAGGAAACCATTGCAAATAGTCAAAAATTCCTTTGCAGAAATGATGGATTTAGACCAAAATTATTCACTCATTCACAATTCAGTCTCGGCTTAATAAGATAGTTCCCGTATAGAAGCAACGTGGTGGTTGTGGTTTAAACCCAAACGGCAATTGAAGCAAAGCTCGGTGTGGCGTTGCCGGGTGTCGAGAACCCTAAGGTCGGAAGGTATTTTCATACTGTTTGGAGGGTTCTTCAGTGAGACGGCTCTCAGAGGTCCATCTGTAAAAAATTTCTTAAAAATAAGATTTTTTATTAATGAAATTTGGTTGAAATAGGATTTTCATTCGACAGAAATTAGTGTTTTACACTAAATTTAAGCCGAATCGGGTTTTCATATCAAATTTAATCCAGCAGCTTTAACTTGGCTTCAATGTCCTTTCAAACAAACAAATTTGCTGGCAAACAACTTGAAATAGCTTTCCGTGACATTGATAACTTTAGGCATTGCTTTGGCATGTATTCACAAATTACAAAATTCGTCCCCCACCCCATTGCCCAAACGCTTAGAATTCCCCCAGAAAAGGTGTTTTTGGCCTCTAGAAGATATTTAAACGTGCTAAACGAAAACATTTCAAAAATTGTTGTTTACCGACTACGACTGCGGCTATAGTTGGCACTATGCCAGCACACTTGGAGTACAGAAGGACGAAAAGCGACAACATAGGGACCATAAAACCATCAGTAATGTATGAAGAATTTTAAGGGGGGTTTGTTTATCGGGTCTATATGAGTGTGTGTTTGTGTGTCTGTCTGTTTGGGTTCCTAGTTTGCATGTTGAAAAGAAATGCAATTTGTTGTAACATTTGCTGGCTGAGTTAATTTCAAACAGGATTTGCAAGGATTATTGTAATGAATAACAGGATTAAAGAGAACAAAAGCCAAATGCTTTGAGTACAACAATAAAACCGAAAGACTGAAAGAGAAGGGAGGGCATTACATACAAGAAAACATAAAATGTTGCCAAAAACTCATAAACAGATGTAGGGATATTTTTATAGAAATAAAAGATTTTTGCCAATTTTTACAAACAATTTTGAACGAGGCGAGTACGCGAACAGCTGTTAAAATAGGAAATTATAAAACTATGACATATAAATTAAATTCGATATGGAGATAGACATATTGCTCAAAACCTTCTTCCCTCTTTTTGTTTTAAAGGTTGTCAGAAAAATATGCTGGTAATGTCATTTCATATTTAAAAGGTTTTCTGAAATTTCCCAAAAACAAAACAAAAAGAAAGCCCTCATGGCAACATCTTCTGGAAATGACATTGGAGAATGTACGATTCGAATGTCAGACATATAACCAACATGACATGCAAATATTTATTTGTATAACAACCGAAGCCCTTGTACAGCCATATATGAAAACACTGAGAACATTTTTTTTGTAAACAAAGAAAATTTTAATTTCATAGAAAACAAAATGGAAGCCATCAATACAACTTCCAACGGATGCATAGAATCATGTGTATACCATGAGAGTAGTGTAAATGTGAAGACAAAAAATCTGCCATTACACAAAAAAAAAACACACGCATTGGGAAAATACAGCTGATAGACAAGGTTGTCGAGCGTGGTAAATGTGGTATCTATATTATCGATGCGTTTTCGCAACAAATTCGGTAATACTACAACATACCAACGTACGGTCCTTGAAGCCTTCAGACCTAATATGGCCGATGAGTTATTCTAACCAAATTACGAAACGCGTCCCATAGTGTTGGGTGTGTATTGCGATCTCTGGCTTTCCTTTTCCGTTTGCAAAGAATACCTCCGATTATTGAGCACGTCTCGAAAGAGAAACCAACAAAACAATGGTTTGTTGTTATCCCGGTGGCTTTTTCAGTATATTTGCTTTAGAAGGAAAACTTTCGTTGAAAAATTTGGAATATTTGATTCGCCTTTAACAGCAAATTTATTTTTTCTCAGTGTATCTCCACTTAAACATTTGGGGAAGAGTAAAGTAGACTCGTAGGACTTAATATCACAACAACAAGTTGATTGGTTTAAGGATGAGTGAGCTGACGAACAGACCACCACCACCAGGCTTCTGACACTCACCATTAAATGCATGTCTGGTTGGTGCATAAAATGTAACAGCTGGTGAATTTTACAAAGTCTAAGGGCGTTTTATTTACCTCATCCCTTAACCTGACGCGCCACACTCAGGTAACCGTAACACTCTGTGTAACCTGTTTGATGTTTCCTTATCCTCCTGGCCACTTTACTGGCCTGACGATGTTAAAACTGTATTTCATTGCAGTCGATGCCTTGCCTTTTATAAGGATTCCGTTTTGTAAAGTCAAGTGAAAAATGCATCCAAGCATAAAATCAAATAATTCTTATAGACTTTACAAATAACATCAGAGAGAGGCCTTCTAACTACTCTGCATAGTGGAGGAAAGTTTTGCTGTGCAGCGCACATTTAAACAAGGACAAAAGGATCAAAGATTAAATGAAGTTTCAAACAGTGGAAATGAGTAAGGAAAAAGAAGACTAGGAAATTCTTATTAAAGGAAAAATGTATTCTTAATGAAAATTCAGGTTAGGTTAGGTTTAAGTGGCAGTCTGGCTTCAGGCTCAGACGTTTTCGTCTATTGTGATGCCACAGGAATAGGAAAAGGAGGATATCTGCGAGTTTCTACCTTTTAACCATCCAGATCGCTTTATAAAGCCCAACAACTTGCGAATCTTGACATCCGCTAATTCAAGCAAGTTTTTACAGAAATTATAGCCTAAAGTGGAAATCCTTCTGGCAGCCAGTGCGGGACACCGCACAGTACATGCTCTATAGTCTCCTCTATCTCGACGTTCTCACAGCTTCCGCTGAAATCGTTATTTGTAAACATGTTTTCCGATCAGACAGCGACTTATCACGACCGGAAACGGGTAGTAAATCTTGAGACAACTTTATCCGACATTGGTGTTCATCGAAGTTGGGACAAAATAAAATTTTTATGAATTCTTATCGGCAAATCGGTATAATGGGTGCTATATCCATATATAGGTCATCATCATTTTTGGCTTGTAGAACATTTGGCGTTTGAAAGAATTTTCCTTAAATTTTGGTAGGAAAAATTTTCTTTAGTGGCAACACTGATCACGACGCACATAATGGCCGAGACGTCTGTTCTAGCCAGCGACAGCAGCGGTAAACCTCTTCAAGTCTAGACTAGACCACAGGAGTGTTCACAATCCGCATTTTATGACCATCTATTATTCATTACTCATCGGACCTTAGCCTGAAAACTTAGGTTAGGTGAGGTTGAAAAGAGAGTGTGGCTATTGATTAAACCGCCTCCTTGTTGTGCGCTCCAAACATTAAGAAAGTAATCTCGACAAAATCTGTCATGATTACGATTGAGTTGAGTTGTGATATTATGTCCCAACCTGAGTGTCGGTGTCTGTTAGTCGCGAAAATCGAGCATTGAACATGGTCCAGTTGCAATCGGCTGAATTCTCAGCAGCATTTTCAAGAATCTGGTCTCAGTAGTACCCATGGCCCCAGTTATAAATCTCAAAGCCACCCTACTCACCTATCCTGGTCCCTCACATGCGACGCAAATTACGACCATCAGGCAACGATTTGTCAGCATCGGTTGCACCACCGTCGAGTACAGCCTTTTCAAGGATCTGGTCGCAGTGCAGCCAGTGCATCAAATCTACCAAGAAATCCCTGGTACGAAAAGGAAGCCGCGAAGACCTTTCTCACTCTAGACTCCAGATTCGAACCCTAGTTCAACTTATTGTCCAGAGTAGTCCAAAAAAACCCTGCCGACCTTGGCAGCTCAATGGTAATCCCTTGCAGACTTGGCAATATAAACCCAGGCACCTTTCTCCTTCTCGTGAACAATATCAACTCAGTCTTCCGGGCATTCACACCCAGTAGCCCAAGACGCCGTTACCCCGAGAGCAATGTCTGAAGGCCCAGATAGGGTATCCACAAACTTCACGGTGGCAAGAATAACCATGTCATCAGCAAGCGCATACAAATTAGACCAACTTCGTTTTTCTCGAAAACAAGCAAATTTCAGTCTTCTCTGGGTAAACATTTGGACACCTAGATTTATCCCAGTTGTTTGCCACCTTCAAGACCCTTTCGATCTTTCTGCTTAGCTGATTTAGAGACCTACGACTTAGAAGTATTATAACATCGTCTTAGCTTACATGTCGCTAGAACCGCTCCCACAGATTTCAGTTCACCTGGAATGTTTAAGGTAGTTCCTAGTCGTCTTCACTACATTTCCCAGGGACATCTCGGGGTGTTCTGGGGGCTCCCATTCAACCTCACGATTCGTCTCAGGTATCCGAACCGAAACCTCTTCCATTCCTTCCAGATTTCATACCGTCGCCTCGATTATACCGCGATGGTGCGACCTGTTTCTAACTTCTCTATCCTTTCTCCCATCGCCTTAAGTTACATAGCCGCACTGGCTGCCTCATATTTATTCGGTATGTCTATGGTCAGATATTGTCCAGTGCCCCAGTGGGCTTGGTTCTCATTGCCCCGCCCATGCCAAGACAACATGTTCTCCGAATCTTTTATATTATCCTCACGTTGCACTTTTTCTCCTCCACAGTTCAGTAAGTATTTATCGGTCTTATCATGCTTCTGTAGAACCAATCAACTATCCTCGGATTCAAGCCCAGTTTCGAGCCTATGGCCTGTTAACATAGTGCGCAACATCCGTGAGCCTTCTCGGTACCTTCCCGAATGTGACACTTCTAGTTCAGTTTCCTGTCCAAAATCACTCCTAAGTATTTCACCTTTTCGGATATTGAAACCAAAGGCCATCGTAGCATGTCCGTCTATGACTCTTAACGCCTGGATTCGAATCCTGCAACATCATACAAAACTTTCAGCGGTGGTTACCCCCTTCTAATGCTGCTGATATTTTTGAGGAACTATGCCATTTGAAAAAATTGTTGTTCGGACTCCGCTTTAAAAAGGAGGTCCTTATCATTGAACGTAAACTTGAATCGGACAGCATTCATTGATATGTGAGAAGTTTGCCCCTGTTTCTTAATGGAATGTACATGGGCAAATTGGCATTTTTTGAATATTGATATCGTTTTGTTGAGGAAACGTGGCGCCTCAAATTGTGAAAAGGCAGATTTCCTTCTTCTCTGGGTTAACATTCAGTCACCCCATCTCGAAGACTGTTTTGACCTTTCTGCTCAGCTGGTTCCACCGTAACGCAGAGGTTAGTATGTCCGTCTATGACGCCACCTGGGTTCAAACTCCGGCATGAACATAAGAAAAAAATGTCAGCGGTAGTTATACCTTCCTAATGTTGGCTACATTTGTATGGTGCAATGCCATTTAAAACTTCTCTCCAAAGAGTTGTCCCTCTGCGATACGTCGTTCGGACTCGTATTAAAAAAAGAAAGCCCCTTACCATTGGACTTAAATTAAATTCGGACAGAACACATTGATATGTGAGAAGTTTGCCCCTGTTTCTTGATGGAATGTTCATGGACAAATTTGCAATTTGCAATTCTTGGGGATGGGATGCTCCCAGCTTGAGCACCTGGAGGGCATTATGACTGCTATGCCGTTTCCGAATCTAGACGTGTAGCTTTTGGGGTAGCCTGTTCAGCGAATCTCCGAGCCCAATTAAGGGAGCCTCTCTCCTTAGAGTGCGAATTTTAGGATCATTTGCACCAAGCCTCTCAATAAAGCGATGCGCCTTTTATTATTACAACTCTGAAAGAGTGTATTGGGTTGCCAGAGACGACCGAAAGACTAATACGCATGCGAGGATAACGAGGTTCGACTTTGTCCTCAAGACTCGAACCAGGTGTCTTGGTCAAAAACCCCTGCAAACCCTTCGAATGTCGGCTTGTGGAGCCTGTGACAACCGCTCCAACAGTCGAGGTCCCAGTAGCAGACAACATGATACCACCACCGCAACTGTTGGATCTTTGGATTCCATTCTAAGTTTACTCCCAGACTTTAAATCTGCCGCTGCACTGGAAACATATGAAGATTAAAATTGTTTTCCGAAAATGACTACCTATTATAAGTTGCAGAATATACTTGCGGATCAACATAAGAAAAGGTCCGATCCACTCAACGGTTCAAACGGTTCCATAGAAAGTTTTATCAAAAATGTTTATGCTGATATGATTTGGGCTATATGTTCTGTCATATCCAATTGAAGTAAAATTAAGATCTGTTATTTGACTTAATTTCTTCTTTAATGCCAAAGTGGTTGTTCTAAGAGTATTGTTTCTATTTTGGAATACTGTTTGAGTTCATTCGCATACAAACTATTGGCTGTTGCTGCTGCTGATGTTGTTAACCTCATAGACGAGTGCCCCCTGTTAGCCAATGTCACTCAACCATGGGCCAAAGTGTCAATTGCTTTTCCTGCCCCCTTTTCCCCCCTCCCCCATCATTTGCCTCTGTTGCAACACAAAAAGGTAACCATTCATTGAAGCAGAAGAGTACTTCAATGTTGAACGACAACCACCATCAACTAGGCATCATCAAATCCATAGAAAAACCACTTCGATTTTTTGTGGGGCTCTAAAGGTAGAATAAGTGCCACACACCACTTTTCAAGTACGTACAGCACTTCAAAAATGAGAAAAGTACAAACATAAAAATTTGTTTTTCAGGTTTCTTCAAGGGTTTGCTTAAGGAGAAGTAAAAGGAAATGGAAATAGGTTGTTGCGCTTCTTTTGTCTAATAGAGACTAAAACTATGGCTATTTGTCTATTTTTGGTGGTCATAAATGTTGCAGAGGATTTGTAAACATCTTGAGGTTTCTTCCAATAATGTTTTTCTTCGGTTAATTCAATTGTTCACTCATTGAGTTTTCTTTCCAGAGGATTCTCCCTAGTCTCTGGCCTTTCTTGTGGTTTGTCTTTTGTTTTTTTTTCTTGTATGTAGGAGTATTGTTTGTCTTTCATCCCTTATTTATTTTCATTCCAATTAGTTAAATTTTGGTAATGTTTTTCTTTTCTACTTCCTAGCAATGCTTAACATAAATATTTGGATTAAATTTGTATTCTTTTGTCTGCACATTCACCACCTGATGTGGTGTTAAAAGTTCGTTTTTGGTTTAGCTAAGTATTCTAAAATGAAGAGGCAATTAACCCATTTTTGTATTCCTCCAACATCTACCCTAAACATGGGAAAACACTTTGGACAATTTAATGCTTGAGGCGTGTTAAGTGGATGTAATTATAAAATTTTTAAAATATTTTTTGAACGTTTAAGTGATGTAAACAGGATGTGTTGGTCTAGAAGTTGTAAAATGAAGGAAAAAGTATCTTTTTTAAAAAATAAAAAAAAAAATACTGAGTTAAATTTGAAGCTCGCCATTCAAGGTGAGCTACCCGTGAAGGTGAGTTTACTCAGAGAACAGTTTGGTTAATGGTGATACAAAAATTCAAATTCGCCTATGAAGATTCCATCAAGAACAGAGGCAAACTTCTCACATAACAATAAGTTCTGCCCGATACAAGTTTAAGCATAATGATAAGGGACCTCCCTTTTATAGCCGAAACCGTACGGTGAATCGCAGTGCGATACCTCTGTGGGAAGAAATTTTTACAAGGTATTCCACCTCACAAATGTCGCCAGCGTTAGAAGGGGATAACTACCGCTGAAAAATGTTTTTCTGATGTTGCCGCCAGCGTCATAGGCGGACTCGCTAACCTCTGAGCTACGGGCCGACTTGAGCCCTATCTTGGATATATGGATACGGTGCTACTACTCGTGATTAGCAATACGCTCATCCTAAATCTAGACGCCAACGCAACGTCCCCGATGTGGTTCTTGAAAATGACCCAGCACTCACTTAGTCATGAGAATCGTCATCGTGTGCAGTTGCTCAGCGAATGGTTGACTTTGAATGACGCCGGTGTGTTGAACATGCCGAGCGAGAAGTATATCTTTGATTGGCCTTCAGGCATTAGTGACACTGACGTTACTTACGGCTGCAAATGGGGCTGCATTTACTGCCTACCAGTTTAGGTGGAGAGTGTTTGACGAATGGGGCTCAAGTGACCATAATATAATTGATATTATGGTCACTTCCAGGGATTGACGGACTCGGGTTGCAAGCGAACGATCCAGGTGCTAGAAAGATCGAGACGTGAACTAGGACTTGTATGTGGAAAGTTTTAGGGAGACTGCATCAGCATTGTCTTTGGATGACTTTTGGGCACTGACCGTAGATGACCAAATTGCTAAGGTAGACGAATGGATGAGCGCTGTGAATGATGTGTTCCTTGGCAGACGTCGATAGGCGAAACCAAGTAAAATCAAGTGGAGGATCCGTGAGCTGGAACCAATGCGGCGGAACGTCAGGCGTCTGAGGAAGCGATTCCAAAGAGCCAGAAGTTTCAATGCTGAGGATCTTGTCTCAAGCCGAAACGACTACCTTAGCAATTTGAGGACGTACAAATAACTGTTGATTAGGATTAAGGAAGATCACTTTAGGAGATTCGTACAGGACAACAGAGA
This sequence comes from Stomoxys calcitrans, assembly GCF_963082655.1. NCBI lineage: Eukaryota > Metazoa > Arthropoda > Insecta > Diptera > Muscidae > Stomoxys > Stomoxys calcitrans. The sequence continues at coordinate 195,770,480 of NC_081553.1, forward strand.
TGATACATGGGGCAAGGTATATCGCGTGTGCCGGCGCGGCGGCCACAGGGTGATCTGGCCAGTTTTAAGACTTCTTGGAACGGGTGTGGTAGGGTTTTAATGGGAACGTTCTTTCCCGATGCGGATGATCACGAGCAGGCTCCCAGTGTGGACCTTTCCTTCAATACTGGAAAGGGTCGAGATAGTGGACGGTGTATGCCGGCTTGGAAGCGGAACGGACGGTATGACTGGACAGATGTGTAAAAGCATTTGAAAGGGGAGTTGATCCTAATACGATGTGTCGAAGTAGGATATTTCTTTCGTACGTAGAAATGTGCTCAAGTCGTAGTCCTCTTGATTGAGAAGCAATCCCAGATCGTATCGGGGCATCAGTCTCCTCCCCGTGCTTGTAAAAGTATTGGAGAGCATAATGGTGATAAGCTTTTGGTAGGGCTACGAGGAGGGTACTTCTCCGTACCAGTTCGGCTTTCGGGAGGAAAAGAGCACTGTAGATGCCTGGAAACATGTGCAGAACTGTGTGAGGGAGTCGGTAGCCAAATATATCCTTGGCATATTTGTCGATTTCAAAAGCGCGTTTAATTACCTTTCATGGCGTAATATACCCACGAGATTAGGCGCAATAGGTTGTCGGGAACTTTCTCTCTGGCGTAGTTACTTCTGTGATAGAAGAGCTTACGTGGTTGGTGCTAGCGATACGGTTTGATAGGAAATTCAGCGTGGCTGCCCACAGGGGTCTATTTGTGCTCCATATATATGGAACCTTATGATGGTTCCTCTGCTGGGACGTCTCGCTGAGTCCTTCAAAATCGGTGCATATGCGGATAACCTGCTCATCTTGGTTGAAGGAGATTCCATACTTGCTCTGGAAACTCATGGTGAGCTTGCAATGGGCTGGGCAATGGCGCGATCGTGCTGGTGTTGACGTCGCGAAGGACAATACCGTGACAATGTTGCTTAAGGGTATCTTGTCGCGGAATCGTCCGCCCACGATTCGATCTGATGAAGCTAGCATCAGGAACGTAGGGCTCGTAAAATATCTGGGAGTGACTGTTTCAGGGAGAATGGGTTTCCTGGTCCATTCGGGTGACGAAAAAGAATACTGGAGTAGCCGGAATGATTAAGGGTGTTCTGAGAAGTGATTGGGGTCTTAGTCGTCACACAGTTCGGTCCATATATGGTGGTCTATTTGTTGCTTGCTCTCTTGTCAAAGGCTGGCAATGCTGGCTTGCTTGACTGTGTGTAGAACTGTTTCGACAGATGCACTATAGGTATTGCTTGCTGCACACCGGATTGATTTACTCTTGAGTTACATGTGAAAAAGGGAATTCCATTAGTGCCTGAAAATTGGCTCACTGCTTCTGAGCTGGCAAATGGGGATATTTGGCGGCTCGAGGCAATCCTTTTGGAGCGTCTGGATGATAGGTGGAAAACTAGGTGGACGAACGGTGACAATGGTCGGGTGATTTACAAATTAATTCGTGACGCGACGTTCGTACGAGACTGCCCGGACTTTGGTTTCGGCCTAAGTCTGGGCTTCGTACTGAAGGGACATGGCTCCTTTAATGCATTTTTGCATCAGAGGAACTTGTCCGCGACTGATCTGTACGGCTATGGGAGACATGAAGACTGGAGGCATGTACAGACGCTATGCAGACATTAGAGATTTAGGCGCGATGGGGATTAGCGAGGTGGTGTGAGGTTACAATAGCGCCCTTGAAGACGAGGCGACTGTTGCAAGGCTGGCCACATTTTCCCGGGAAATATCTAGACGGACAAGACTTAGCGGAGGCGTGAATACACGCTAGTTAGCCATTACGAGGTGTTGCTGCACTGGTGCGACCGAGTGATTTGGTGCTGCACATGACATGGCCTGACACCTGCCTTGCCCATGTTGATGCTGCGGCGTTTGCCCATCGTTGTTCCCATATCTTTTGTGGTCGTGTTCGGTCATCCGTGTGGGTGACTGCGTTGATTTTTGCGTCCCATATTGGAGCGGATATGTGTGGCGTAGCCCGTGAGAGCTGCCGTGTCCTGTTTCTGTTTGTGTACATCGTCCTGATGTATGTGGTTTTGATGCATACTTTCGTATGCTGGCTTTAGGTCGGCTTAGGGCGATTTCTTTCTCGTGATGAGCCCAAGTGGGGGGAGCAATGTGGTGGCTTTGGTTTGTACCCAAATCGTGGGTAGAGCATAAGCTCGGCGTGGAGTTACGTTTTCAACCGAGTGCCGTGCCCCATAGATCGGAAGAAGTTTTGCGTAGTGCTCCGCTCCTAACCAAGGAGGTGATCCACGTCCAAATACGTGGAATCTAATTGGTACTCGTGTTTGGGTTACCACATGTGGGGGCGTTAGTAGACGCATTGTATTCACCCTTGGACCTCGCAGGCTTGAGCCCTGATGGCAGGCAACTGCGTTAAACACGACATTCGTGGCCTCCATTGTAATACTCTATGGCCAAATCGTCCTCCGAGTGAACTCCCCTTTATGTTAGAATACGCATTCAACCTAAACCTAGTTGTACTTAGGGTTAAACAAGCATTGCATTTTAAACTCAACTTGAAAGCACATGTGAGAAGTCCACTTAAAGATGAATGCTACCAATACAATATCTCTTCTATTGTATATATCATATTGAATTCCTAGAACAATTATCACCCCTTGGCAATTTTTTATAACTAATTATTAAATTACCAGTTTGTTTACGTATATCGTTTGCTTATGATGTCATTTCATTGTAATTTTTCAAAATATTTTGCAATAATTAAAGATACAGGTAGTAATACTTCATTTTATTTTTTTTTTGTTTTTACAAACAACGAAGAAAAGTGTCGTCGCTGTCAGTCAGTACGTGAGCAGTATGTCATCCTCACATAATAATTTTCATTGTACGATATCGTTAGCATTGTTCTTATTCCGTAACAACGAGTCAAGTGTGACACATACGTTAAGTAAATTATTTTAATTTATACATTAACTTTATATACACTACGATGATAAAAAAAACATTTTTAAAATTTAGAAGATTAACCTTGGAGATTAGAAAGCTCTTTCAAAACTTTTCACAAGTTTTTGTATGGAAACATAAAGAGTTCATACTATTGTTGAACATAAGCTGATATCTATACCATGAAAATACATCTTCCTCAGATGTACCACAATCTGCATTATATTATATGACGGCGTTATAGCTGTGATATTCTTTGAGGGGCATAAGATGCATTTCGACTAAAACAATGTCCTCGTTTTGCCATGTGCCGAACTCCGTTTCTACTGGCTAAATCCCCATCTTATCTCTCTAAGAGATGTAAACTACATCGCCACATTTCTGGAATTACTTAGAGGATGATACCTAGGGGATACTTGCGTCATCTGTCTCAATTTCCCTCCGTCCTGATGCCGTCTCTATTTAGCTATAGTCGCTTTACTACCTACTCGACAAAACTTGCCACGACTCTCTAATTATCCTCGCTTTTGCTCATTGTTATGTTTTCCGCTCCCATTTCTCCTAAAGACAGTTGAGAGTGCGCTCTGCCAACCTCCTTCTCTAACGACTGAAAAGCCACGGTCGCCATCGCTCTCGCATTAAGTTTGGTAAGGTTGAAAAGAGGGTGCAGATTGTATTCCGCCCCATACCACTATGAACCAGGGTTGCAAAGGGCGGTACTAATGAACTTTTTCGACCCGCCGATTTCTTACCTTTTAAAGTGCAATGGACTATTGGTCTAAGATGAATTAAGGTAGATATATACACATACATATGTATATTCCTGATCGCCATGGCGTCCTTACCATGTCCGCCCGAATGCATAAAGACGGCCGATTCAATTTAATTCATGTTTAGGTAAAGTTCCCATATAAAATGAGCTCTCAATTTAACTTTCTCTTTCCTAAGAGGTCGCAATTATTGTACCCCTCACCATGGGATTCATCTAGTCATTCTGCTTGCAACGCACCGATTTAGGGTAATAAGCCTACAAAAGTCGCAGTTGTTATTTGATTTAGCTAAAATTTGATTTTGTTAGACAACTAAATGTACGTACCGAGCATGGTTGAGATCGGACTATATTTAGATATAGCTGCGGTATGGGGTCTTAAGCCCATAACAAGCGCATTTATTACCTTTATTGTTATTATTTATTATTGAGTTGAATTAAGCCTTCCAACTCGATTACCATATTCGAGTCGGAAGGCTTAATTCGACCATAGCGGACCATAGTAAGGTAAAGTAGCCATATAGACCGATCTGCCGTTATAGGTTCTTGAACTCGTAAAAGCAGCATTTGCTACATTATTTCGCCAAAATTAGGAACTGTGAGTAGAATTAAGGCTTCCAACATCCGAACCGAATATGGTCCAGATCGAATCACATTTGTATAAAGGTGCCATATCGACCTATTTAACGATTGGGGGTCTTTTGCCCATAACTGCTGCCTTTATTACCTGATTTTGCTGAAATTTGGAACAGTGAATTGAACTTGCCGCCACACTGTCCAAATCGCATATGATTCGGATCGGACCATATTTGGATATAGCTGCCATATAGGCTGATCTGCCGATATAGGGCCTTAAGCCCATCAAAAGTCACATTTATTATCCGATTTCGCTGAAAATTCGGAACAATGCACTAGGCCTCCTGATATTAGAACCGAGTATGGTCTCCATCAGACCACACTTAGATATAGCTGCCATATAGATCGATCTACCGATTTTGGGTCGTAATCCCATAAAAAAAGGGTTTATTGCCCAATTTCGATGAAATTTCCCGGCACCTTAACCAAACATGATCCAGATTGGCTCATATTTTGATGTAGCTATGAATACAGTAAAGTATAAATAAATATATACATATACTAATGTGTAAATTGGGTTGTGGGGTTTGTGTTGTATTCTGAAGAACTAGGACTGGTCATATCGTGAAAGTTACCCGACCACTGTAGTGTGTATCAGGCGAAGATCCTTGCAATTAAAAAGTGGTGGAATGGCATAACGATATAATGACATAACGACGATCGGCATCAGTATTTTCTCAGGCAATCAGTCGGCCATTAAATCTCTGGAAAACATATTCCTGAATTCAAAACCCACCCTCGACTGTCGCAAATCTCTCAACGAAATAGTTGAACAGTTCAAAATTCTCCTAAATTGGGTGCCGGGCTACAGAGATCTCCCAGGAATTGTAAAGCAGACGAGCTTGGAACTACCCTACATATTCGAGGGATGCTGAAATCTGTGGGTATGCCTCTAGCGACATGTAAGCTATGTTTTCATGACCAGGCCCGAAGGACAATGAATGATAGATGGTCACAATAAGGTTTTTAGGAGCACGTTACGAATATGACATTAAAATTTGCGTTCAAGTCTAAATGGCGCTTCTCCTCCTAAAAATACGTAAAATAGGTTAATTGACCCATTATGACAATATGGAACTCAAATGAAAAGTATTTGGGAGTAGAATACGAGTTTGAAATCCAATTTTGGATCCAAGCTTTAGGGTACCCCCTAAAGAACTTCCTAAATTGAAATTCATTTCCGACTATGGCAATATGGGGCTCAAATCAACGGTATTTGGGAGTAGAGTAAAGAATGAATTTGATATCTATTTTCAAGGCAAAGTGCCGGTGCCCGCCCCAGCCCCAAAACACCCGCCAAACGGTTCATATATACCGACCATGGTAATATGGGGCTCAAATTAAACGGATTTGCGTGTGGAGCACGAATTTGATATCCATATTTGAGTCGAAATGTCTGAGGTGCCATCCCTCATTATTACCCTTATTTTCAAAAACACCAGATCTCGGAGTTTGGTAATGTGATTCGTTCACAATAATAGAGCTCACACGAAAGATGCTTAAGGGAAAAAAAAACTAATTTGATATCCAATTGAAGAGCCATGTGTTTGGGGAGCCGCTCCACCCTAAAATACCTCCCTATTGTATAAAAGCTATTTGGGGTGAAAATTTATCGATTTTCAGGATATTGATACTCATTTTAGGGAGAAAGACCCTGGGGTCCACCCCACCCTCAAACAGAACTTATTTAAGGATCATGCCATTATGGTGTGCCGCAGTGCGACACCTCTTTGGGGAGAATTTTGTACATGACCATGCATGGGATGGTACCACGCCAATATCGCCAGTATAAAGAGGGGATAGCCACCGTTTTAAATAAGGTCCGATGTTCTCGAACGCAGGCTTTCAGCATCATAGGCGGACATAGGAATTCGATATCCACTTTCAGGGCGAAGTGTCTCCAGCCTTAAAAGATATTGGAGAGTTAAAGACGGCGCAGCGGAGCCGGCCGGGTTCGTCGAGTGTGATATAAAAATTGGAGGTCAAGTGTCGGGGTTGCCACCCACCGTCAAAACGCTAATAAGAAACAAACTTGTAATTTCCCACCTACCAAACTGGCTGTTGTAGAGTGTTATTAACCGGTATGCGTTAACCATTCCGGTTAATAATCGAGCACCACATCATTCCGCTGCTGTTCTTCAGCAGTCCATTGCTTCGTCTTCTTCCTATTAATTGATTAATGCGTAATTAAATCAACATTTTAATGTAGGGTGTTTTCTGTTCGTTATATCGTTTGTTTTAATTTATTTTCCTATATCACAGCAGTTGGTTATAATTATCGAAATTATTCATCATTCGAATAAAATACTTGCCAACGAAACACGTGTTAAGGAGTCATGACTGCTAAAACTTGTTAAGGCGAATAAAAGCTTCAATGGAAGCAACTACACTTACGACGGAATAGTAAATTGTTAACAATTCAAATTTTTAAGTATATAATTACTAAATTATGGGTTAATAAACCTCACGACAATCGCCTGAAGCTACAAAAATAGCACTTTTAAGTTATTGAAATATAATAATGATATGGGAGCAGAAATATTTTATATCTGATCTAATCGTTTGTTTGATAAGCATATGCTGCAGGTTAACAACAAGGGTGAGTTATTAGCAAATTGACCAATCACGACAATATGGCACTCAAATGATGGGTACTTAAGATTAGAAAACGTATCCGATATCCAATTGTCGGACCAAGTGTTTGGGGGACTACCCTAGGCCCCAAAACACCCCTAAATCGGACATATTTACCGACCATGGCAATATGGAACTCAAACGAAAGGTATTTGTGAGTAGAATACGAATCTGATATCTAAATGTGGGACCTAGTTTTTGGGGGTCCATCCATTCCCCAAAACACCCCCCAAACAGGACTTTTTTACTGACCCTCGCAATATGAGGCTCAAATGAAAATCATTTGAGTGTAGAATACGAATCTGATATCCATATGTGGGACCAAATGTTTGGGGGGCTGCCCCTCCCTAAAAACACCCCCAAAGAGGACAAAGTATAGACCAGAGAAATATGGGGCTCAAATGAAAGGTCTTTGGAAGAAAAAGCACGAATCTGATATCAACATTCGGGAAAAGTGTCGATGGGGCCAACCCATAACTCCACCCAAATAGGACGTATTTGCTGGTCATTGCAATATGGGGCTCCAATAAGAGGTACTTAAGAGTAGAATACAAAGCTGAAATATATTTTCGGAGAATGTCACTGAATGGCCGCCCAAACCGGATATGTTTGCCGACTATGGAAATATGGGGCTCAAATTAAAGGTATTTTAGAGTAGACCACGAATCTGATATTAACATTTTGAGACCAACTGTCTAAGAGACGTCCCACCTCAATAACAACCCATAGGACGTTTTGATCACTATGGATCACCCATACCGGTCATGTTGGCCGACTATGGAAAAATTGAGCTCAAATGAAGAGTATTTTTGAGTAGACCATGAATCTGACATCAACATTCGCGACCAACTGTATAGGGGACATCCCACCATTATAACAACCCCCCAATAGGACGTATTTGCTCACCAACATAATTTGGGCCTTCAAGACAGTGGAGCTCGATATTGATAGTTTTAAGGGTCTATACCTCAAATCGCACATAATTGCCGACTTTTACAATAAGGGGTTTAAATGAAAGTTATTTGAGATTAGAAAACGAGTTTGATAACCAACTTTGAGGCCAATAGCAATATGGGGTTCAAACAAATGATAATTGAGAATAGGGCAAGATGCCGATTAATCTTCAGGGCTAAGTGTTTGGGGGACAATCCCACTCACCAAAACACCACTAAATCTGGCATATTTACCGACCAGGTCTATGTGGGGCTCGAATGAAAGGTATTGGGGAGTAGAGCACGAAATTGATACCAACTTTCGGGACCAATTTTCTGAGGATCTATCCATTCCCCAAAACACCCCACAAACAGCAATTATTTAATGACCATCGTAATGTGGGTCTTAAATAAAGGTATTTGGGAGTAAAATACGAATTTGATATCCATATGTGGGACCATGTATTTAGGGCACCGTCTTCCCGAAGAAGTACAAAATTACCGACCATATGGGACAAATTTTCTGGGGGTCTATCCATTCCCCAAAACACCCCACAAACAGCAATTATTTACTGACCATCGTAATGTGGGTCTTAAATAAAGGTATTTGGGAGTAAAATACGAATTTGATATCCATATGTGGGACCATGTATTTAGGGCACCGCCTTCCCCAAGAAGTACAAAATTTACCGACCATATGAAAGGTATTTGAGATTTAGATTAGATTTATGGGGGTCTATCCATTCCCCAAAACACCCCACAAACAGCAATTATTTACTGACCATCGTAATATGGGTCTTAAATAAAGGTATTTGGGAGTAAAATACGAATCTGATGTCCATATGTGGGACCATGTATTTAGGGCACCGCCTTCCCCAAGAAGTACAAAATTTACCGACCATATAAAAGGTATTGGGTTTGCCCAAAAAGTAATTGCGGATTTTTCATATAGTCGGCGTTGACAAATTTTTTCACAGCTTGTGACTCTGTAATTGCATTCTTTCTTCTGTCAGTTATCAGCTGTTACTTTTAGCTTGCTTTAGAAAAAAAGTGTAAAAAAGTATATTTGGTTAAAGTTCATTCTAAGTTTTATTAAAAATGCATTTACTTTCTTTTAAAAAATCCGCAATTACTTTTTGGGCAACCCAATATTTGAGACTAGAAAACGAATTTAATATCCAATTTTGGGAACAAGTGTTTAGGGGACGCCTCATCCCATATATCCAATAAAGTCTCTTAAGAATGGAGTACATCTAACATCCAAACTTAAATGGATTGACTGTTAGTCAAGCTATATACATATACTATTTTCGTAGCATAGTGTTTCACTAAAAGCTCTTTTATTGTCTAAAATCAATACTCAAAGGATAATTTTATTCCATATATTGTAAAAGAATAGGCAGCGGAGCTGTCCGGCAGGCGATGGTTGTGAGCACCACACAGGCTGGAATTGAGGTCTGATCTGTGTGGTGTTCATTGCTGTTACCTGAAGCTTAGCTGCGAGCTAACGGGCGCGTTCACAGGTTGCGGATAGTGAAATGCTCCATACGGAGTAGCGGCAACGACAGACGGAGACAATCAGCGGAGAGTCTCAGGCCGGTTGGCACCGGCCCTTGCACAAATACTAAGTGCCTAGGATGTTCGATATGACAAGGCGAGTTATTGGCGCCTTTAAATAACCAATGACCAACCTGTTCCGCGGCGATCGATCTTTTTGACCGGAACGAGCTTGCTTATCTAAAGGAGCATGACGAGGATAGCCACCTCAAAATACAAATGTGCTTACAACAACAACAACATAATACACCCTAAACCATAAATGGTGTTTGTCAATTTCTCTGAACGACTTTCCCCATGAAGGTAAAAGGTCTTAATTTGAATGACCTCCAACCTATCCAGCATAAATCCACCTGCTTACTATGTTTACTATATTCGGAGAAAAATTAAGGGAGTAAAGATAGAATCCAAAGTTATAATTGTTGTATTACAGTTAACTCATTTATCCAGAACAGATGAAAACTTACTTAAAAACCTTTGGGTCATCTTCTTATCTTGCATTCTCGTCACAAGTACATATTTATTCTTAAATTATTTCCAGTTTGCGTGATTAATGATATTTTACTACTTCCAGTTGCAATTACTTCATATCATTCATCTCCTTCTCCTTGGCCGATATAAACCTGCCGCAGGCTGTTTTTAAAGAAAATTTCATGAAACTCTTTAATTTAATTTATAAAGAAATAATTACACTTAATTCGTTAAGCAATATAAAACAGATGCCCTTTTTTGTTCGGCATTTTTAGTTTTTTTTTTTTTTTTTGGTTTTCGCCCTGATGCATTTCGAGCAGCACTTTGTGCCTCATTTTCATATTTTCAGGGATAAAAGGGCAAGTTGAAGAACTCCAACCCATGTGCATTATTTAAAGTGAATAAGAGTGCTGATATGTACATAGTACGTGTATGTGTAAGAACTCATGTGAATTCTTTTCATTATATATTTTTTTGTATATAAAAGAAATAAAAAAGAAGAAAAAAATAAAATAATGAATACAAAATCTTTGCATTTGACAGAGAATTTCGTATTGTATTGAAGTACTAGTATTGTTTGAATTGTATGCTGCCACACACCACCACAGAGTCAGATTGGGGCATCATTACCACAGCGGCGGCGGCAGCAGCAGCAGCAGCACTTCCAACACATGCGGGCATTGAACACTTGAAAATGCATCCGTTGCATATCAGTTTGTGGTATAAGTATGCCGGTTTGGGCTCATTCATTCAGAAAACGAAATGTAAGAGTTGCCACTGGCATAGAATGTTTTTGGCAAGCATTTTCCTAAAATCTAATGAAAGTGAATTTAAGTCAACTTAAGTTTTACCAAGAAATAATTTTGTGCTCGTGATGATAAAACTTACTTTGACTAGTAGATACTGAGCTGTGATGGAGATTAAAGCGAGTTGGCAACAGTGGGCATCTTTCTCTATGTGGTCTCATTTTTTGCTTGAAATGAAATACATTTAAAAATGACCCATACCTCTCTTGGTGTGCCCAATGATTAATTTACAATGAGCATATATATAACGGGTAACCAGTAAGGAAATGCAAAAGTCGGACGGAGTCGACAATATAATACCCTACACCACCGAGTCAACATACATACTACTTTCCATATATGAAACCTATGTTGAAATCCAGTAAGACCTTAATTTTGCATACCTATTGAAAAACTGAATAGAACCTTGTAAGATTTTTTTCGATGGAACTTAAAGGGTCGCTACTACACACTTAAAATGCCATATCGAATGAAAGATATATTGGAGATATATCTAAATCTGGACGGACTTCTATGAAATTTAGCACACGTGCTAGGACGCTAAACACCTCAAGCTAAATTTTATAGAGATCAAAACAAAATTGTGGCGACTACAGCTTTAAAAGGCCAAATGGGATGATATATATATATGGAATCTATATCTAAATCTGAACCGATTTTCATAAAAACATAAATAAAATACATCTCATGTTAAATTGGGTAAAGATCAGACCAAAACTGTGGCTTTTACAGTAATAAAAGACCATATTGGCTGAAAGATATATATATGGGAGCTATATCTAAATCTGACTCGATTTTAATGAAATTTTGCAATCGCATTGGAACTCTTGCAAGATTTTGTAAAGATCGGCCCGAAATTGCAGTTTCTACAGCCTTAAAAGCCATATCAGTGCAATCGTATTGGAACTCTTGCAAGATTTTGTAAAGATCGGTCCGAAATTGCAGTTTCTACAGCCGTAAAAGCCATATCAGCTAAAATGTATATATGAAAGCTATATCTAAATCTGATCCGATTTTAATGAAATTTTGCTCAGGTATTGAAACGTAAAATAAAACATCTCATGTTAAATTTTATAACGATTGGACCAAAATTGTGTCTACGACAGCCTTAAATGAAATATATATATGGGAGCTATATCTAAATCTGATCCGATTCTGATGAAATATTGCACACACATTGGGACGTCAAAAAAGCACTTCGTAACGAATGTGGTGAAGATCAGACTAAAATAGTGGCTTCGCCAGCATTAAATGTCATATTGGATGAAAGATATATATGACAGCTATATTTAAATCTGATCCGATTTTGATGAAATTTTGCACATATATTGGGACGTCACGTCAAAAAGCACTTCGAACAAAATTTGGTAAAGATCAGACTGAAATTGTGGATTATACAGCCTTAATATATCAAATCGGATAAAATATATATATATGGGAGCTATATCTACATCTGGCCCGATTTTGATGAAATATACACAACGTCACACAAAACATCTCATGCCAAATTTTGTAAGGATCGGACCAAAATTGTGGATACTAAAGACTTAAAAGCGCACATCGGATGAAAGATATATATGACAGCTATATTTAAATCTGATCCGATTTTGATGAAATTTTGCAAACATATTGGGAAGTCAAAAAAAAAAAAACACTTAGTGCTAAATTTTGTAATGATCGGACCAAAATTGTGGCATCTACAGCTTTTAAAGGGCACATATGATAAAATATATAACGGGTGATTTTTTTGAGGTTAGGATTTTCATGCATTAGTATTTGACAGATCACGTGGGATTTCAGACATGGTGTCAAAGAGAAAGATGCTCAGTATGCTTTGACATTTCATCATGAATAGACTTACTAACGAGCAACGCTTGCAAATCATTGAATTTTATTACCAAAATCAGTGTTCGGTTCGAAATGTGTTCAAATTTTGACAAATTTTGTTCAGCGATGAGGCTCATTTCTGGTTGAATGGCTACGTAAATAAGCAAAATTGCCGCATTTGGAGTGAAGAGCAACCAGAAGCCGTTCAAGAACTGCCCATGCATCCCGAAAAATGCACTGTTTGGTGTGGTTTGTACGCTGGTGGAATCATTGGACCGTATTTTTTCAAAGATGCTGTTGGACGCAACTTTACGGTGAATGAACACATTTCGAACCGAACACTGATTTTGGTAATAAATGCATGAAAATGCATGCAATAAAATAATGCATGAAAATCCTAACCTCAAAAAAATCACCCTATATATGGGAGCTATACCCAAATCTGGACCGATTTTTTCAATTTTCAAAATCAATAGCGTTTGTCCTTGGGCCAAAAAAGAGTCTTCTGCAAAATTTTTTGAAAACCGGACAACAAATGTGACCGTACCTTGATTACATGGACAGACCGACAAACCGACAGACAGATGGACATAGCTAAATCGAATCTGAAAATGATTCTAAGCCGATCGGTATACTTATCGATGGGTCTAGCTCTTCTCCTTTTTAGCGTTGCAAACAAATGCACAAAGTTATAATACCCTGTACCACAGAGGTTGTGTAGCATATAAAAATGTATTAAGTTCAGCAATAAATGAGCCTGTTAAGGGCTTAAGATCCTAAACCGGATCTTGTTTTATAAATTGGTTTGTTTCATATATATATATATATTTCATATATATCAGAAGCTGGGCGGACTCTCCCCCAGTCCGCCCCAACAGCACCACCAAAAATTAAAAGTGCACCAATCGGTACAATATGGGACTTAAATGAAAGGTATTTGAGAGTAGATTAGAAATATGATATTAAAAATTGGGTGCAAGGGACGGCCTTCCCAGATAGGGCCGCTTCAATCCCAAAAGTACCACCAAAAATAAAAAGTGAACAGATCGGCACAATATGGGACCCAAATTAAAGGTATTTGAGAGTAGATTACGAAAATTGTACTAAAACTTGGGTTCAAGGAACTAGGTAGCCGCCCCGGGCCCAAAACACCCCCATGAATACCGCTCAAAATCAAAAATGGACCGATCGGGACATTATGGGACTCAAATGTAAGGTATTCGAAAGTAGAAAATGAATATGATATTAAAATTTTGTTCCAAGTACAATGGGCCACTTCAAGTTCAAAACCGTCCCCAAATATTCATATTGGACAGTCATGCCAATATGGAACTCAAATGAAGGTATTCGGTAGTATATTACGAGTATGACATTAAAAATGGGATCGAAGTAACGGGGGGGCGCCCCACTACCCAAAATAGGTCTAAAAGCCGTTTATGGCTATATGGGGTTCAAATAAAAGGAGCTTGAGAGTAGATTACGATATGAAATAGAAATGTGTGCACAAGTATCTAGGTAGCGTTCTCCGCTTGAAACCATCCCAAATAAGTTAACTGGCTGGCTATGGCCTTGATCGCCATAAGGGGATCAGATATTTTAAGTAGAGTGCAAAGCTAACATTCAAATTTGTACACAAGTGTCAGGAGGCGGAATCATATATGATACATTGGTGGGCACCGTGGCGCAGAGGTTAGCATGTCCGTGAACATCAGGCAAATTTTCAGTAGTGGTTACAAATGCTGGCTACATTTGTGAGGTATCCTGTCATGTTAAAACTTCTCTACCAAGTGGTGTCGCTATGCAGGACGCTGTTAGGACCCGGCATGCAAAAGGAGGGCCCATTTCATTGAGCTTAAAACTTTAATCGGACCGCACTCCCTACATAATAATACCCTTAGCTGTAATCTAACAGATGGGTCTAAAATTTATTGGTTTTGTTTAGTTTACTTTAGTTCATATCATTTAATTTGATTTTTTATTAATTAATTTATTTTTTTTTTCTCATTGTAACTTCTTTTATGTTTTTAATTTAATTTTATTTTTTTTTATTTTATTTTATTCTACTTTATTTTATTTTATTTTTTTTTTATTATTTTTTTTTATTTTTTTTATTTTATTTTATTTTTTTTTATTTTATTTTATATTATTTTATTTTATTTTATTTTATTTTATTTTATTTTATTTGATTTAATCTTTACTTTATTTTTTTTTTTATTTTATTTTATATTATTTTTTTATTTTATTTTATTTTATTTGATTTAATCTTTTTTAACCTTATTTAATTTTCTTATTTTATTTTATTTTATATTATTTTATTTTATTTTATTTTATTTTATTTTATTTTATTTTATTTTATTTTATTTTATTCGATTTAATCTTTTTTGACCTATTTTAATTTTTTTTTTAATCATCTTACAATTTTTTTAACTTATCTCAACATCTTTTCTCGAAGCCTCATATATGGCAACTCTAGCCACCAGCCATCTAAAGATCAGAGGCGGCAGGGTAACATTTGTATAACTTAACCACATGGCATCATGGGGCAGCCAGCCAGTCAGCCAGCCACCTATGCTCACAATCATGAGTTGTTGGCAGAGATATTCTCTCATCTCACACCCAGAACATTGCCATGCAATTTGTAGCTGCGGCAACATCATGCCATGCAGCAGATGATGCCTGGTGGTGGTAGCCGGTGTTGCACCCTCTGCGATCGATGTAAACAACATCAATAAACAAATGCCCCTACAAATGGCAACATGCCGAAGTAAATTTAAACCAACACCAGCAGTGGCTGGCTGTAGCGGTGGCAGCGTTGACGACGACTCTGATTATAACACGCGCCAAATAATTAAAAATAATCATTGGAAAAACAAAAAACAACTGAAAAACCAAAGGCAAAAAAACTACTTGAGAAATCAATTCATGTAGAAAAATCTAAAAATACACGGTGGCTACATAAAAAAATAAAGAATAAAATGTGCATTCAGTCAGTGGTGGAAATTGGTGGTTGAGTTCAATTTTAATTCAATTGAAACGGATACTTACACGTAAAGTTTTTTTTTGCAGGATTCTTAATTTTGAGAGTAGGTGGTATGGAAATTTTGGGAATATTTCCTTCGACAGAGAATATTTCCTTTGAGAGTACAGGGGAATCATATAAAGGGTGTTGAGAGCGAAGTACAAATCTGTCAACTAAAACTGAGTTAGAATATATAAGAGCTGCTTCTCACTACCCGAAACCGAAATCGAAACTCTATGGACCTCATTGAGAGTCTGACATCAAAATATAAATATAAGGGCCGCTCTACCTAATCTAATATCTAAACTTGGGACAAAATTACTACAGGGCCTCCTCTTTCCCATAGTCTGTGGATGCACATTGGGCATCTATGTATGTGAAATATCGGTTTACGCGGAATTCAATTAAATTGTAATACAAATTAATAACAAAGTTGTTATTTCCACGAAATTTGCTATTAAAAAAACTCGAATTTTTTTCATAAAAATTTTTTCCAAATTTAATTTTTATAGAAAATGAAATGGGCCCGCTCCGCTGCGCCTTCTTTAACTGTCTAATATCTTTTTAGGGTGGGGACACTTCGCCCTGAATGCCACTGTAGTCTTTGACGCTGAACGGGTTCGAATTCTGGCGAACACATCGGAGAAAGCGATGGTTATCCCCTCTTAATGTTGGCGACATTAGCGAGGTACAATGCCATGCATGGTCATTTAAAAAATTTTCCCCAAAGTGGTGTCGCACTGCGGGACGCCGTCCGGACTGGGCTATATCCCCTATCATTGAGTTTAAACTTGAATCGGAAAGCACTCATTGATGTGTGAGAAGATTGCCCTGCTCGGTTCCTGGTGTTTTTAAAAATTAGAGTAATAAGAAGTGTTTTTTAAGGGGAGGGATGGCACCTCAGACATTTCGACTCAAATATGGATATCAAATTCGTGCTGCACTTCCTAATCCCTTTAATTTGAACCTCATGACCGGTAAATATGAACCGTTTGGAGGGTGATTTGGGGCTGGGGCGGCCACCGGCACTTTGCACTGAAAATAGATATCAATTCGTTCTTTATTCCCAACGGAAATGAAGTTCAGTTTAGGGGGTGCTTTAGGGCGTACCCCAAAACACTTGACTCCAAAATTGGATATCAAATTCGTTTTCTACTCTCATAATAGGTCAAATGACTCATTTGACGTATCTTTAGGAGGAAAAGCGCCACGAAGATTTGAACGCAATTTTTAATATGCATATAGCCATGGTCGGCTAAGACTTGAACGCAAATTTTAATCCCATATAGCCATGGTCGGCTAATATGCCCATTTGGGGATGGGCGACCTCCCATTTGTAGTCCTTTGAGTCCCATATTTACATGAACTTCGAATATATCTGTTTAGAGGAGTTTTATGGTTGGGGGGGGACCCACATTTCAATACCATATTGGTTCTCTGCTCTCTAATACCTTTCATTTGATACCCTTATTGTGTCCATCGGACCACTTTCGGATATGGGTTTTTTTTTGGGATAAGGGGGAGGGTCAGCCTCCAACCGATATCTAAAAATTATATAGCCTATGTTTCCTTCCAGACAAACTTACAAAATCTATGAAAATTTTAAGAAAATCGATTCAGCCAAGTATCATATAGTCATAATGGGTCTAATAGCGATTTTGAGGGGTGCCGTGACCCCCTCCGATCTGATTTTATATGCCACGTTCGAAATCTACTCCCGAATACGTTTCATTAGAGACCCATATTGAAATTAAAGTCTGTTTGGAGGAGTTTTGGGGTTGGGCGGCCCGATGGATACTTAAATATTTAATACCTCATTCGCCTTCTATTCCCCAATACCTTTCATTTGATATCTATATTGTCCCGATCGGTCCACTTTTGATTTTGGAATGAGATTTTGTCATAAGGGGAGGATCCGTCCCCCTTCCGATATCGAAAAATTATATTGCCCATGTTTCCTTTAAGACCAACCACAATATGCGAAAATTTCGAGAAAATCGGTTCTGCCGTTTTTCAATTTATACGGAACAAAAAACCGAGTCCCATATATTCGTGATTGGCTAATGTGCCCATTTTGTGGTGGTGGGTGACCCCCCCTTCTTCGATATGAATTTGTATGCCAGATTCGTTATCTACTCCCGCACACTTTTCATTTGGTACCCATATTGTCCTTATCGGTCCACTTTTGATTTTGGGTGGTATTTTTGGGGTAACGATATAAAGCCTCTTCCTACTTCCTGACCATATTCGTAATCTACTCCCGAATACCTTTCATTCGAGTCCCATATTGTCATGATCGTCAAATAAAACTATTTTAAAGGGATTTTGGGGCTGGGGCGGCAACCCAGGTACTTGGACCCAACTTTTGTTATGAAATTCGTACTCTACTCTTAAATACCTTTCATTTGAATCCCATATTGTCCCAATCGGTCCACTTTTAGTTTTGGGTAGTGCTTTTGTGGTAAGGGGGAGGGTCCGTCCCCTTCCGATATCGAACAATTATATAGCCTATGTTTCCTTCCAGACCAACCCACACAATCTGTGAAAATTTCAAGGTAATCGGTTCAGCCGTTTTTGAGTCTATACGGAATAAACAAACAAACCGACAAACAAACAAACAGAAATTGAATTTTATTTATAAGATTGTAGAAATTTGATTTTCATACAATATTTTTTGAAAATTTGATTTGTTTTAGAAAATCTTGTAGAAATTTGATTTTCATAAAAAAATTCCTCGAAATTTAATTTTTATATTTCATGCTTTTTTTTATTTGTTTAGCTGTATACCTCTAAGCCTACTACTAAGCTTTACCTAGGCAATGTTCAGTGTTTTGCTCCACATTTGTTCGGCTTGAAAGTTCATTGAGCATGTTGGACTTTGACACATGTCATGTCACACAAGTAAAGTGTCAAAAAATTTGAAAATCATATCACCTGAGGTTACAAGAACCAAAAACAAAAGAAACTTTAAATCTAACAACAATTGGATACCAAAACGAGCGGACGGACAAACAACATTTTTGTTGTTTTAAACAGAATCCAATGGACAACTTCAAGGTTTTCCTTGGGACACAGAATACATAGGCATGCTCTCATTCACGTTTTTGGTGTTGTACAAACGAAACAAACGCTCTAACTTCAGCACTCGACTACATCAAATGGTAATAGTACGCTAACCTTGATCCAAATGATATGGGCACTCGTTGGGATTATTCACAGAAGTGATTTTCGTCTTGTGTAGTGTTTTTGTTTTTCGCTTTTCTATCCGACAAAAGGCCAAAAATTCAAAGTCAATTAACAGTACAACCACCAAGTGTTTCTACTATTAAGCCGGCTAAGTCATCGACTCAGCCTTAAGAGGAGCTAAAGTCCGCATGAATGAAAACACCGCTGAAAGAATGAATGGCTATACCAAATGTGGCTGGCAAAAGTCAGTATGTGGTGGTTGTTGGCTGCTAATGATAAATTACTACAAAATGTTTTAAAGATAATCCAAAAATAATAAATTTGATAATCATTTTTTTTTTCGTGAAATTTTTTCAATGGCGATAAGCGGAAAACTGTTAACCAGTCATTCCTACTTGTCGACAAATGAAGAGGTAACGAAAAAAAATCCCATTGTGGTGAAACTAACCGGCATTTGAGGTTTATAACAACCAACCATTGGCATTGAAATTGAAATAAAGCAAAGGTAGATACATCTTAAGTTTTAAATTTTGTACAGAAAATCTTTGAAAACTTGAATTTAGAAAAATTATAAATAATTTTTTTTTTGAATTTCGTTAAGAAATTTCATTAAACTTTTTTTTTATAGGCACTGTCAAATATGGAAATATTTTCTCCAAAATGCTATTGGTTCGAACCGGGCCCGCTCCGCTATGCCTTCTTTAACTCTCTAATGTCTTTTTAGGGTGGGGACACTTCCCCCTGAATGTGGATATCAAACTCGTGCCACTGTTGTCCATGTCCGCCTATAACGTTGAACGCCTTCCAGACCTAAACAATTTGTGAAAATTTTAAGAAAATTGGTTCAACCGAGTCCCATACAGTCAAAATGGGTTTTATGCCCATTTGGGGCGTTTTTTTGGGGGGTTGGGGTGACCCTCTATACTTTGATCGGATTTTGTATGCCAAATTTGAAATCTGCTCCCGAATACCTTTCATTTGAGCCCCATATTGACATGAACGTCCAGTATGTCTGTTTGGGGGAGTTTTGGGGTTGGGGCGGCCCAATGGGTACTTCGACTCAAGTTGTAATACCATATTCGTATTCTACTTCCAATACCTTTCATTTGATATCCATATTGTCCTGATCGGTCCACTTTTGATTTTGGGTGGTGTTTTTGGCATTAGGAGGAGGGCCCGTCCCCGGTCCTATATCGAAAAATTATATAGCCTATGTTTCCTTCCAGACCAACCTACACAATCTGCCAAAAAATTTTAAGAAAATGGGTTCTGCCGTTTTTGAGTCTATACGGAACATACAAACCGAGTACCATATACCTATAATTGGCTAATGTGCCTATTTTGGGCGTTTTTGGGGGGGTAGAGTGACCCCCTATACTTTGACATGAATTTGTATACCAGATTCGTTATCTACTTCCGCATACTTTTCATTTGATACCCATATTAACCTTATCGGTCCACTTTTGATTTTAGGTGGTGTTTTTGGGGTAACGGGGGAGGGCTCTTCCCCTTCCGATATCAATAAATTATAAAGCCTACTCCTTCTTCCTGAACAAATTCGTAATCTACTCTCGATTAACTTTCATATGAGTCATATATTGTCATGATTGTCAAATAAACCTATTTTAAGAGGTTTCGGGGCTGGGGCGTCCCCAGTTACTTGGACCCAATTTTTTATTATGAAATTCGTACTCTACTCCTGAATAATTGAATCCCGATCGGTCCACTTTTATTTTTGGGTAGTACTTTTTTTTATATATTGTCAATTTTTTTTGCAAATTTTTTTATATAAAAATTTTATATAAAATTTGAATTTTTTTTTTAATATTTTATCAAAACTTTAATTGGAGAATTTTGTCAAAATTGTATATCTATGGAAAATGGTAGAAAAACTTATTCATATTGAAAATTTTGTAAAAAATTGAGTTTACGATGGATGTGTGACAAAGTGTCGAACTCAGTTTGTATCATACTTACATCGTAAACACGTTTTCGCATTGAATTCGGTTTAAATACGACCTATCTATGTACGGACCATGAAGCCGCCACACTTATTGTGTTTGATAACATCCCACATAGGACGAAACGCGTCTCACAATGGTAAGTGTGTTGTGACCTATGGCTTTCCATTGCAAAACATCCTCGATAATTAGGCTCGTATCGAAGAATAAATGAAATGGGGAGACAAAATTTTATTTAAAGAGATCGGGATCGAAGGTGAGATCAGTTTATACGGGAGCTGTTTCAAGCTATAGATCGATTCAGACCACATTGGACACGTATGTTGAAGGAGAAGCTGTTATACAAAATTTCAGGCAAATCGGATAAGAATTGCGCCTTCTAGAGGCTTAAGAAGTCAAGATCCCAGATCGGTTTATATGGCAGCTATATCAGGTTTTTGAAGTCATAACAAAACACTTCATGCACAATTTTAGCCAAATCGGATGCGAATAGCAACCCTCTAGTGACTCAAGAAGTCAAGATCCAACATCGGTTTATACGCCAGCTAAATCCGGTTATGGACCGATTTGAGCCATACTTATCATATTTGTTGGAAGTCATAACAAAACACTTCATGGAAAATTTGAACCAAATCGGATAAGACTACGCGCAATAGAGGCCTACGAAGTCAGATCGGTTTATATGACAGCTATATCAGATTATTCAATTTAGCTGAAGTTTTGGTATGACTTCCAACAACTTGGAACAGTATGGTTTAAATAAGTCCATAACCTGATATATCCGCCATATAAGCCGATCTCCCGATTTGACTTCTTAAGCCTCTAGACCCAATCAGTTCCAATTTGATTGAAATTTTGGATATGTTATTTTGGTATGTCTTCTAACAACTGTTCCAGGTACAGGTGCAGGGTAATGCTGTTCATAATCTGATATAGCTGCCATATAAACCTATCTCCCAATTTGACTTTTTGAGCCTCTGGAGGGCGCAATTATTGAATGAATTGTGGGCCTTCATGTTACAATAGATCACCAACAGCTTTGAGAAATGTTCTCATCATATCCTAAGCACACTCTCTGTGTATGTAACCAGATTATTAATTTTTTTTGCTGTAGAAAGTTATGCCTATATCAAGAGCCACAGTCTGATCTTGGCACTGTTATAGTAGCACAAAAACACGATTCTTATATCTAACTTTGGGCCTAAGTAACTGAGAGGCAGCGCTCCATCCCAAACCTCCCGATCGGGCACGTCAATCTACCTAAAAAATATGGGACTAAAATCAAATGTCTTTTTCGAATACTCTTAGTGGACTTCAATATTTGAAGTCCACTATGAGTAAGGCCGCCAAAAGCGTCTCCAAACTGGAACATATGACGAATCTTCCCTGCACGGGATAGCTGCGAGCACCACACAGGCTGGAACATTGAGGTCCGATATATATGGTGTTCATTGCTGTCTCGAGAAGCTTAGCTGAGAGCTACCGGGCACGTTCACAAGTTGCGGATAGTGGAATGCTCCATACGGTGTAGCTCCAACGGCTACACCGTGTGGAGCATGTGTATCGAGCGGAGAGTCTCAGTGAGAGACCGGGCGGCACCGGCTCTTGCACAAATACTGACTGCCTATGATTCTCGATATGACAAGGCGGGTTATTGGCGCCCTTAAATAACCAATGGGCACACTGTTCCCGCGGCGATCGGTCCATTGGACCGAAACAAGCTAGCTCGCCTGCAGTAGTTTGGCAAATATTGCCACCTCCACATGAAAATGAGGCTACAACAAAAACGAATCTTCCAGCAGGTTAATAGACATCGTGGTGGCGAAGTCTGGTTCTTCTCAATATCATATTATTTGCCATGGCGAAATCTCTTCGGCATATTTCGATGCCAGGTGCCTAACTCTTCGACAGTCGGAGGGAAATCTTTTTGTGACATTTTAAAGTTGAAATCGAACAATCTGTTCCATGTTTTCTGTAAGTGCCTGTAGCAAATAACCACCTGTGCACTGTTATACTCACCCAACTACAAGATTCTTAAAAATGTATTAGGGGCTCAAAAACTGAGGGGAATACCCCACCCCAAAACCCCTCCCGGAGGGCATGTCACCCTACTTAAACAATATGTGATTTAAACGAAAGTGTTTTTAAGTAGAGGACGAATCTGACGTTTATAAATGGGGCCTAGTATGAAAAGGGCAGTCAAAAGCCACCCCGAACGGACATTTGGGCAGATTGAAATAATATGTCACTCAAAAGAATAGTCGATGGAAGATGACTACATATGTATTTGACAATCATATTTAGGCCAAGTGGCTTGGGACCACACCATTATGGCACTCAAATGGGACATCACAATGTGTGCCCAAGTATCAGGAGGGCCCCACCAAACCTGAAAAAATCTCTCTAAACGGACACGCGGACCGCAAATTAATGATAAATGGTTCACAAAATACACCGAGAGGTGACAGAACTGAATGCGAAGTATTTGAAATTAAAGTACAAATCTGAAATCAAAATTTGTGGCCAAGTATCAGATGGACATCCCCTTATACATAGCAGACATGTAGACCGATGAAGGGAACAAATTTGCGCAAAGTGACCTAAGTGAGGGATTTCAGCTAATTTTGCTACAAAAAATTCATTTCCCTGAATTCTTCTATAACCCATAATATTATCGACCCTATCCGATGTGTATAAAAAACTTTTAGTTTTCTCTCAACCATATTTTGTGTTGTGCATTCCTAGAGCCCAGTTTACAATACTATCACATAATAGACATGTCCATAAATGTTACAACAAATAAATTAACATAAATATGCATTAAATCATTATTATGTCTAAGCAAACAAAGATTTTCAGTACTTGAAAAATTATGGATAAGAGGTAAGAGCAAATGTAATCATAATAGATGGTTACAAAAGCTTATCTTTACAAATCGTCTACATTATTGTAAGTTTCTCTCAAGGCAATAATCAAATATGCCCATGATTATTATGGGTTGTTGGTAGCTTGATGCCTACCAATGGTTAAGCCTCTAAACGCAACAGATGAGGCGAATTTTATGGGACGATTAGTTTAAAGTGACACCAGCAGACACTAAAGTCGGTCACGCATGCGATGCGTCTTGTCTGGCTTCTTTTAAAAAGTTTCAAACAAAGGCGACAGACAAGAAAACAGAAAAAAATCTGGAAGAGGAAAAAAAAGAAATTTATGTTAATTCCGAGCACGCGCTCTTTTTTAGGAAAAAAAAAACAAAAAAAGGCCCCACTTGGGACAACTTTGAACCTAAGGGAAAGTGTCACGAAAATGGGGCTGTGGTTTTGTTATGAATGTGATTTAATTGTCAAATTCAGTTATGTAGGGGGCAAGTGGAATGGAAAAAAATCTCAATTGGGACAATTATGGGTTGCCCAAAAAGTAATTGCGGATTTTGTAAAGAAAGTAAATGCATTGTTAATAAAACTTAGAATGAACTTTCATCAAATATACTTTTTTACACTTTTTTTCTAAAGCAAGCTAAAAGTAACAGCTGATAACTGACAGAAGAAAGAATGCAATTACAGAGTCACAAGCTTTGAAAAAATTTGTCAACGCCGACTATATGAAAAATCTGCAATTACTTTTTGGGCAACCCAATAGAAGGGGAAAAATTTTATATTAAGAACCTAATAAAGAAAATTAAAATTAATTGGAAAATTTGCAATTTTGCCCATTAAGAAACAGGAGAAAACTTCTCACACATTAAATTAAGCTCCGATTAAAAATTAAGCTCTATGATAAGTGACCTCCTTTTTATAGCCGAGACCGATGGGCGTGCCGCTGTGCGACACCTCCTTGAGAAGTTTTTACGTAGCATGGTACCTCTCAAATGTCGCCAGTATTCGGTTATTGCCATCTCCCATGTGTACAATTGCATTCGATTGCAACAACAATAGCTTTATTATTTTGGCTTCCCCTCTTCTACTAAGCCAAATCGAACTTCTGAAGATAAATTGTACAATAAGTAAAATCTAATAAATTTTATGTTTGCGGTTTAGAAGGCTTAAGGCCTTATTGTGGTAAAGGAAAATAAATTTGTAGGGAAAAGAAATGTTAAAAGAAAAATTACTTCAAAAACACAATTTTGGCACAAATATATTTTTTACAGAAACAAAATTTGACCCCTATTTAGTATGGAGATATCTTGAGGACTAGGCGCGAGAAATGTCATTTTGGCGAGCATTTCAAAAAGTTTCCAGTAATTAATGCTGTGAGGTCTTCCGAATTCCCAGATACAATTGAAATTGGACGTGAGACACGTAACTCGTAACTGTTCGAAGGTGAACAAGTGAGTCCCAGCTTCTCTTCTAAAATGGTGCTTGGAACTCTTGACGGCTTACTCCCAAAGACCACCCATATGCGGTGAATGGGGCAGTATAAAATGTCATTCAAAGCCCTATGCCGAGTATTTTTCGGATATGTTGCTTGCTGTTACTTGGATGAAGCTCCCCTAGCATTTTGCGACAAGCGCCAATCCGAAATTATCTCCCGAGGTAAAAAATTTTTAGATGGCCTATATGCATACCTCATAAATTTCGCCTGCATTGGAAAGGGATAACCACCGCTGAAAATTTGTTGTTGTGCGAGAACATCGCTAGGATTCAAACCCAGCCGTTCAGCGTCATATATATGATAGATATGCTAACCTCTGGTCTTCGGTGAAAATTAACAAAAATTAAATTGTTACGGAGATAAAAATCTTACGAAAGTTTCCTCAAAAAAGCTTTTTTGGAAGATTACAACGATTGCAACCTCCCATTTGTGCAATTGCATTCGATTGTTATTTTGGCTTCCCATCTACTGTTGAGGTGGACATTTGTTGTAATCATACTCTACTCCCAAAAACCTTTCATTTGAGTCCCATATTGTCCCAATCGGTCCACATTTGATGTTGGGCACTACTTTTGGGGCGGTTTTGGGTATGGGGCGGCCTCCTTCTACTTCCGAATACCTTTCAATGGAGTCCCATATTGTACCGGTCTGTCCACTTTGATTTTGGGCGGAACTTTTGGGGCGCTTTTAGACTTTAGGACGGCTTCCTAGATACTTGGATGCAATTTTTAATATCATATTCATACTCTATTCCCAAATACCGTTCATTGGAGTCCTTTGTTGTCCCGATCGGTTCACTTTTTATTTTGGCTGTACTCTTGGGACGATTCCATAGGTATTTGAATCCAATTTGTGACACCACATTATTATTCTGCTCCCGAAAACCTTTCATTTGAAACCCATATTGTTCCGATCGCTCCATTTTGATTTTTCGCAGTACTTTTGGTGTGGTTTTGGGCTTGGGACGGCTTCCTAGGTACTTGCACCCAATTTTAAATGTCATATTCCTACTCTACTCCCAAATACCTTTTATCACTATTGTCCCGATCGGTCCAATTTTGATTTTGGGCGTTACTTTAGAGACGGTTTTGGGTCTGGGGCGGCCTTCTAGGAACTTGGACCCAATTAGTAATACTATATTCGTATTTAATTCCCAAATACCTTTCATTTGAGTCCCATATTGTCCCAATCGGTAAATATGTCCTGCTGGGGGAGGCCCCTCAGACACTAAGCGATACATTTTTGTCAGATTTATACTGTACTTTTAAATACCTTTCATTTGACACCCATACTAAGCGATACATTTCTGTCAGATTTGTACTGTACTTTTAAATACCTTTCATTTGACACCCATATTGCCCGAAGCGGTAAAAGTGTCCTGTTGGGTGGTGTTTTTGAAGGTGGCAGGACCCCACGACACTTAGGTTACCATTTTTATGCCTAAGTTCGAATTCTACTCTTAACAACCTTTCATTTGATACCCATATTGTCCCAATCGGTAAACGTGACCGTTCCGATGGGTTTTGGGATGGGGCGTCCCCCTAGGTTATTTGACCTCAAAATTTTACAACAAATTCTTGTTTTCCTGCTTAAATCGGTGGACCCATATCCGAGATCTGGCGTTTTTGAAAAGTGTGGTAAGGGGGAGGGAAATTTTGCATGAAGTGTTTTGTTAAGACTTCCAACAACTGCGCAAGGCATGGTTCAAATTGGTACATAACCTGATATAGCTGCCATATAAACCGATCTGGGATTTTGACTTGTTAGACCTCTAGAGGGTGCAATTCTTATCCGATTTGGCTGAAATTTCATTTCAACATACGTGTGCAACATGGGCTAAATCGATCTGTAGCTTGATACAGCTCTTATATAATCCGATCTCCCGATTATCCTTCTTGAGCTCCTACAAGGGGCAATTCTTATCCGAACGGACTGAAATATTACCCAATGACTTCTACTATGGTCTTCAACATTCATAGCATAACAATTGTTATCCATTATTCTTTGTTTGCATAAAAAGAGATACCGCGCAAAGAACTCAACGAATGCGATCCATGGTTGAGGGTATATAAGATTCGGTGCGGCCGAACTTTTCGGAACGCTCTTACTTGTTATATAATAGTTTTTTGTAAAAACCTTATTTTATTTAAATTAATTTTTTATATATTTTTTCTCTTTTTTCTCTTTTCAGGTAAGTTTTTCAAAATGTGTGAGAGTAAAACAATCGTAAGTTATAAAAAATCGCAGTGAAAAGTTGGTAGAGTTATGTAACTAAGGGGGAACGCCCCACCCCAAAACCCCTCCCAGCGGGCATGTCCTCCTACCGGAACAATATTGGACTCAGCTGAAAGGTGTTTTTAGTGGAGTTCGAATTTGATGACAATGCTTATGGCCCAAATACATTATGTAAATTTGTTAGGGCTAATTAACTGAGGGGGAACGCCCCACCCCAAAATCCCCCCCGAGCGGACATATTCTCCTACTGGGAAAATATAGGACTCAAATGATAGGTGTGTTTTAGTAGAGTTCGAATTTGACATCAATAATTGGGGCCAATATGGGGAGGGCCGACAAAAGCCTCCTCAAATTACCATATGTACCGCTCGCATATAATTTTTTTTTAATAATTGTTATTTTATATCTATTTTAATTTTTGATGTTATATTTTCTAAATTTTCTTTCTTTCCACTGACCCACATTCCTTTGATTTCAGCGATAAAAGTCTACCCATAAGGAGCCTAGCCTCATTCGCTGAAAATTATTTTTAAGATTCTTTGCAATTCATTTTAATTATCCCCTTCATCATTTTCATAATTGCCTGGCATAATTATTCCAAGCAATTTATCACAAATCACACTTGCGAAGATTTCTTCACTCATTGCTGTCATTTTGGTGTCATTTTCCTGTAGCATCTTTTGCAAATCATGAGAACTTTTCATTTGGCATATCAAAATGATTGCGGTGACTCGAACCTCGCTGGCTGGTAGCTAGTATTCGTTCTCCAGCTGGTGGTGACCACAATCTGGTTTGAGATGATGTCGTTGTTCATTGTCGCCTCAAGGCGAAAATGAAAAAGATGCTAAAGGCTTGCTTGGCAGGAAATGTGACACCAAATGTGGGGAAGAAACAGCAAATGCTTTGATATATTTTCTTCTTTGGTTTGCATTTTGATTCATTTCAAATGGCTTTATATTTTCAATGGTTGAGAAGAAATTAGCAACGTCATTAGGATGGTTGTGAGAGAAAGTGGTTGGGGTTTTGAGGTGGTAATACTATACCCATAGAAAACCACAAAGGCAAAGAAGGAGAGAGAAAAGCAAGCAACAGGGGTAATAAAACAGTTTTGAAGACTATTCAAATCGCATTTCAAATGAATCGTACTAAGATTTAATTTTCCAATGGCTCAAAAAGCTAAAGCCGCTGTCTTCAAACTGATTAGTGATATTTCTAATCAACTGTCGCTTGTAAAGGGTGATTTTTTTTTAGGTTAGGATTTTCATGCATTAGTATTTGACAGATCACGTGGGATTTCAGACATGGTGTCAAAGAGAAAGATGCTCAGTATGCTTTGACATTTCATCATGAATAGACTTACTATTTGTCAAAATTTGAACACATTTCGAACCGAACACTGATTTTGGTAATAAAATTCAATGATTTGCAAGCGTTGCTCGTTAGTAAGTCTATTCATGATGAAATGTCAAAGCATACTAAGTATCTTTCTCTTTGACACCATGTCTGAAATCCCACGTGATCTGTCAAATACTAATGCATGAAAATCCTAACCTCAAAAAAATCACCCTTTATATTCGCAGGTTATTAAAGTAGTCGTTTTAGCTTGACACCAGATCCTCCTCATAAAAATTTCTGCGTCTTTGGAATCTCTTTCGCAGTCGCCTAATATTTCACCTCATCATATCCAGCTTACGCGCGCATTACTTTTCCACCCTTGGTTCAGTCCTTTGACGTTTACGAAGGACTATATCATTCGTCGCTCTTATCCACTCTTCTATCTTTGCAAAGATAGAAAGTTTCCTCAAAACTTTCCCCATAAAGGTCCCCTTCCAGCACCTGGATGGTTCTGTTGTAACCCTCGTTCATCTTTTCTTGGCACTGACCAAAATCGTAAATTAATTATGGTCACTAATGCCAAACTTCTCTACTTAAATTGGCAAAGCTGCTATCACATGTCTAATTCTTATCAATACAGAAAGTGACAGCTTATATGGGAAGCCTAATGGTGTAATAGCAACTTAAGCAGTAAATGCCATCCCATTTGTAGTCGCTAGGTCAATGTCACTTACGCCTACAGCTCCTTAAAATGTATGCTTCTCTCAGCAACACACTGACATCATTCCCAGTTAATCAATAGTTGAGAAACTCTCCCCCATAGTGATTATAATGACCAAGCGAATGATAGTTCATTTTATGAAAGCCACATCGGCGATGCTGCATTTGCTTCTAGACCAAGGATGCGCAAATTGCTGCTCGTGAGTGTTAGCACCGTATCCATATACGTAAGACAGGGCACTAAGTATGCACTAAATCTACAGTAGATGCCATCTACGATTATGGCAGAGTCCCCTCCGCATTCAGTAAAGGCTCCCAAAGGCATCCGCCGGCAATCTTTCAAATCGACCATCCACGACGTATGATTCCTGAACCAGAGCGACTGAGAGCTACGTCGGAGATGTTGCACTTGCGTTGATTATCTGAAACTGCCGTTGCAGTTGGTCGGTATGGAGCATTCCACTTTCCGCAACCTGTGGACGCGCCCGATGAACGTGATGATGCACATCACCCTGGGTACCAATTTATCCCTCACCGCAACCTCAAGTCCGAACTCGGCAAACTTGACATTCTGATTGATCCGTTCTCTTTCAGCAACAGGGGGGGGTCGGACCATCCTTCCTCTATGACGCGTCGAATGGACAGTAGGGACCCTCAAACCAAGCATGGGCCCCACCTCCTCGGACGTTGAAACCGCCTTACGCTTGAACATGACGGCATGCGTCTTCGCCGGCATCGTAGCCACCAAAGGGATAGCACCGACAGGAGCAATGATTAAACAAAAGACGAAAGTCCATTTACACTGTCAGCACCGTCCAACGCGCAGGCAATGCTTCAAAGGCACCAAGCCTACCCTTCTCCATCATTAGGTGCATGAGGAGCTCCTCGTACATCCTGACAAACTGAATCACCTTCCTTGACACCACTGCATCAACCACCGCATCAACAGTTGCCTCGTAAACTGCATTAACGATGCCGTTAGTCACCTCCATCTCTTTCGTA
This sequence comes from Stomoxys calcitrans, assembly GCF_963082655.1. Classification (NCBI taxonomy): domain Eukaryota; kingdom Metazoa; phylum Arthropoda; class Insecta; order Diptera; family Muscidae; genus Stomoxys; species Stomoxys calcitrans. The sequence goes on from NC_081553.1 coordinate 195,800,885, forward strand.
GTTACACCATCTTACCCCGTTGCCTATCCTAAAGATGAAAACACCCTATGCCCAATCTCCCCTGCTTCCAAACTTTCGTCGGAGTTGACGGCCATTCCACAGCAACTATTCTACCGGCAGAGCCACCAACCGTACCACTGACCACTGTTGAAGCACTAGCAGCGCCACCAGCGACTAGACAATCAGGTGTCATATCTACAACTGCACCACTAACAGCAGCTTCAACGCTATCCACCTCCTTAGTAACCCTAGCACTAGCCCTACCTTCCCTGTGCTCCCCACCTTTCTTCGGACTCGAGGGCCATTCCTCAACAACTGCTCCGCCGGCAACGCACTAGCCGTATTACCACCGAAAGACTAGTAGCGCCATCAACCACAGCACCAACAGCTGTCAAATCGACAACAGCTGACATCACACCAGCTGCACCACAACCAGGACCTCCACCACTACCAAATGCAAACTGGCTCTAGCTACTCCGTAACCAACTGAGGCTATTCAAGCCTAAGCCGTTTCCTTTCCTCATCGAAGTAGGTTACCACAACGACTCCTCCGGAGAAGACCTACTACCAGCGTGGTATCGCAAACGTACACGTACTACCCATTCGTAGAGTCTACTTTCGATTTCCCATCCTTCCCTTCAAATACTTCACTTTCATGTGAACTCTTCTAAACTTGTCCAGAACCAAGAAACTCTCCTCCATTACAAAAGTCTCAAGATGGCAAAAAGAAAGTTTCCAACGCGTCAAATCATGGTTGATGTAGCTTATCTTCTACTGTGCTCATTTTCCTTTCGTAGAAGTTTTCGATCATAAAGTTCATACCAAAAAAGAAATAATCAAAACTTTCCGAAATTGTAAAAATTTGCTTTCTATCACTTCAACTTCACTTCCTCAGTTACTGTAATTACACAACTGTAATTTTTTTCTAAACCCGGACTGATATTTGGTCAAAAGCGAATTGCTAACCAGGTAAGATTTAATTTGTCGATTTACTGTGCACTCAAACCTTTTGATAAATATGGCAGTATAGCAATTGGCCTTTGATAGGGGAACAACCTTAGCCCTCTTCCAAGATATTGGATAATATGATATTTTAAGTATCGAGTTAAAAATGTGTGTAATATGCCGTGTAAGGTACGGAACAATTTGCTTAGAAACTTTGAATCCAATCCTTCAGGGCTCATTGCATTTGACGTAACGGATCGAATGCTCTCCACTACGCCGCTATCATGAATACTCTCGAATTCAAATAATGGTTCTTCCCAGTTAACTTCCTCCAAATCGTAGTAATATTCGTTGTCCGGAGTAACAGTCTCAAAATTAACAAATTCTTCATTCAGAAAACCAACGTCCAAATCACTGTTCATATCACACCAATACCATTCTCTCGAATTGTCTTCCACATATCCTTACTGCGCAATGCCTTATTGAACTTCTCACTGAAATATCGAGTTTTCTTATTCCTTACCATACAATTGACCTAATTTCGAATTTTTTGTACTCATCATGCAGTGAAGGTCCTTTTCCAGCAGTATTTTTGCTGACCGCTTATATCCGAATAACGGATGGGCAAATAAAGGAAGAAAGAAAGTGAACAATCTTTCTCTAATGAAATTTAATGTTAAAAGGTTGTAAAATGTTAAAGGCGAACTCAGAATAAATTTCCAAGCGTCTCCATTTTCTACGCTCCTTTTCCAATTTCCGACAACTAGTTTTAAGATGTCTTTCTCCACTTGGTATTTCCGACGAAGTTTTAGTCTTACCCTTTCTGCGTGTATCATTAGGTTCATTTTCAATGGTTTTCTTAGCTATGAGTTCTTCGTTCTTTTAAACCCGACCTAGCCAACGTAATCGTTGTATTTTAAAAACTTCTGACTATGGCTGTGGATAATCTGGCATCTTTGAAATAAGTTCAGCAAAGCTTTAAAAACAAGAAAACAAATATTTTTCAAGCATCTAATTCTTATGGATGTTGTTTTTGAGAATAAAGTTCTTGTGCTTGCTTAACGTTTGTTGAAAATTCATTGAATTTTATATTCTAATCTCTTTGATTTATGAATTTATTTTTGCCATTGGGGTTTTTTATATGACTGCAAAAGAAAACCTGACGCCATAAAAACCTTTTGCTGTGTCCGGGATAACAGGGAGGAGTTGAGTTTTAGTTTGCCTGACTAAAGCCATCAAGCAGTCAACTGACATTTCATATACAATATTTTGCTGGAGTTGCATGATGACAATGATGCTGCTCTTGTTGCTGCTGATGATTGTTTCTGTTCCAGTACCTGTCATCTACACCACATACAACATCATAACATTTTAATATGAAATTTATTAAAAGGGGTTATGGAAAATTCTGAAAAATGAAAAGAAAAACAACACAGCATATTTGATGTATAGTAGCAAACCTAGAAATATGAGGAGAAAAAAAAAAAACAGGAAACTATTATTGATGAAGTTGTGTCAACTGCAATCATAGAAAATGTCATGTAGTTCGAGCAGAAATTACGAAAAAAAACTTCCATTGAACATTGACAACGTTGAATGGACAGAACATGCATTAGTTGCTTCTTTTATTCTTGTTGTTTTTTTTAAGCCTTTGTTGATGGAGTAGCTGGCATGCGCCACTAAGACTGCAGGTTGATGACTTTCTTCTGTGCTAATGATACCTCGACCCATATAGTCCAAGAAGAGTAAAGCCACTCACTCACCGTCATGTCGTACAAAAAGACAAGCAGTCATGTTCGCATTGAACAGCTATCCATAAAAAAGAGAAAAAATGTCTTTAATGACTTAATTGATTCTATTGAATGTGTCAGAGAAATGTACGGGACAATTAAAAATATCAAAAGGATGTTGGACCGGTAGGAGAAATGCCAAAGTAAAGTTAGTTGAGTTAAATGGTACAAAAGACTCAAGTGTGTGTGTGTTATGACATACATTGATAGAACTAACTTAGTCAATTCTTTTATCGAAAGCAATATTAAATCAATTAAATAAAAGAATTCAATTTATTTGGACATATTCATTAAGAGAGTTTTAAGTGTACTACTTTTAAAAATTGTTGAATAGTTCTTTCCCCAGGAAATCATTCAATAGATGTTAAAATAGGAACATTGCAAAAATCTACAAGATTTTTGCTCGACACTATCTTTTCTTCAGATGTTGTCCTCAAGGACATAACAATAGGTTAGAACAAATCTTGTATTGAATTCTTTATATGATGAGCTATCAATACAACCTACCTAACCCAACATCTTGTCTTTAACAGATGTCATTTCTCGCAACATTTGGGTTGATGCAAACCTAGCTGTAATATGGTAATGAGATGAATTAATGGTAATTAAAGATGAATTGTATTCTCATATAAATCATACCTACAACATTCTACTTTAGAGTTCACCACTCTTCTTCAACATCTTCGATCATTTCACAACATCTTCCATCCAAGTTCCATCCACTAATAAGTGTATTGAACTGAAACACCATCTCTAGTAATCCCCAATGGGGAATTGTCCAAAATTATTTGCAAAAAAATTTAATTGACATTTGGTATATTTCTTTACAACTTAACTCTACAAGCCTCTTGAGAGTTTCTGTTTTTGTTCTTCCAAAAAAAAAAAAAAAAACAATAGTTTCCATTATACAAAATACAAGCCGGCATAGAAATTCAAGTTTCTAAGCTTCATCTTCATGACAGTTATTAGTTGTTAAGGCCATCCATCATTTTATGACAATTACTCCTTTCGGTATTACTTAAGATATTCATATGCCAAATATGTATTCATATATCGCCAAATTCATTTGAAATAATAATAATAATTCATACCATTTAGGTAATCATTTTTATTTTGGCATTGTTGCTGCCGCTACTTTCGTACAAAGCTTTAAAAACTATTCACATATAAAATCATGTATGAAGCCTTAAGCTGAAAAATAAAAAAAAAAAAAATAATAATAGAACCAAATACAAAAGCAAAAAAACAAAAGTTGTAGTTTCCAATAGATCAATGAGGAATTTAAACACAAACACATAGTTTTTATATATTCCTGTTTTGTTTTGGTGATGGAGACGCTGAGTCTAAAGAGAGGAGGGAATTCCAGCGTTATAACCACAACCGCCTCCACCGCCCCAACAAAGCATTCATTATTGGCGTAAAATAACTAAAAGTTGCAGGTGTTATTTGAATAGTGAGTGATAAAATTTTGACATATACAGCGTTACACAAAAATTCTCTGCAAAAAATATTTTTTTCTTTTGACAGCGATCAAAACAACCAACCACATCATAGCCAAATTTGTAGAGACAAAACAATTGTGGAACAAGTTATGGCTTGCAAATAATAGAGAGAAATATGCGGTAGTGCATTTTTGTTTTGAAGGTACCCTATTTCACAAAGAATAAATTAAGATCATCTGAAGGCAACGTTTTCTAACTTAAAAAATACTAAAATGAATTATTTTGATTGAAAAAAATTCATTCGCCAAGAAATAATAGTACAGTAATGGGTTAATGTCTTTGTATAACAGTTAAAGTAATTATTCTAAAACCGTTATACTGTTATCCATGAATGTATATTTTTATATTTTTATTCTTTAACTTATAAAGCATTTCAAATTTTAGTAAAAAATTATTAACTATACACTTTTATTATTTCTATTAAGTCTGTATAACAGTTTACAATTTTTGTTTAAGTTTTAAATAAACTCAAACATTTGTTTTTTGAAGAAATACAAAGTCGATTTAGGCAAAAGAATAAAGAGAGACGTCTTAAAGTCATAGGATAACAGTTAGACAAATTATTCGAAAACTGTTATACATGAATTTATAAATTATAGTAGTGCATTTTTTTATGAAGGTACCCTATTTTTCAAAAATTAAGTTGAGATCATCTGAAGGTAACGTTTTTTAACTTAAAAAAACTAAAATGCTTTATTTTGATTAAAAATAACTTATTCGCCAAGAAATAATTATTGTTATGGGTTATTGTCTTTGTATAACAGTTAAAACAATTATTCTAAAACTGTTATACTGTTATCCATAAATGTAATTTTTATATTTTTATACTTAAGCTAAGCATTTCAAATTTCAGTAAAAAATTAATAACTATACAGGTTTATTATTCCTATGAAGTCGGTATAACAGTTTACAACTTTTCTTGAAGTTATAAATAGACTTAAATATTTGGTTTTTCTTTTTTTAAATAAAAAGTCGAATTAGGTAAAATAATAAGAGAGAAGCCTTAGAGTCATAGAGTATAACAGTTAGATCAATTATTCGAAAACTGTTACACTGTTGTCCATGAATTGATATATTATAGCAGTGCATATTTGCTATGAAGCTAGCCTATTTCTAAAAAAATAAATTAAGATCATCTGAAGTTTAAAATGCATTATCTTGATTAGAAAAAACTCATTCGCCAAGAAATAATAGTATTGTTATGGGTTATTGTCTTTGTATAACAGTTAGATTAACTATTCGAAAACTAGTATGCTGTTATCCGTGAATATATTTTTTCTATTTTTATAGTTAAACTAATAAAGCATTTCAAGTTTCAGCAAAAATTAAATACTATACACGTTTATTATTCCTATTAAGTCTGTATAACAGTTTACAAATTTTGTTAAAGTTATAAATAAACTTTAATATTTGTTTTTTGAAGAAATTCAAAGTCGACTTAGGCGAAATAATAAAGAGAGACGCGTTAAAGTCATAATATAACAGTAAGAGCAATTATTCGCAAACTGTATCACTGTTATACATCAATTGATATTTTATGTTTTTTAATTCAAATCAATAGGTATTTCAAAATAGAGTTAACATTTTATTATTCGCATTAGCTTGCACGTTTGGTCAGGTCAGGTCAGTATAACAGTTTACAACATCTTTGTAAATAAACTTTAATAGATTTTTCGTAGAATTACCAAATCACTTAGCAAATATAATATTAAGCGACTTTTCAAACCATTTTATAAACGTTAGTGCAATTATTCGAAAGCTGTTATAACTGTTATTCGTCAATATATTTGTTTTATAATTTATTGCTTAAAACTGAATTGGGAGCCTCCGTAATGCCATGTAAAATCCTCTTCCCAAAAAGGGAAGAGGATTAGTTGGACCTAAAACTTTAATCGGACAGCACTCATTAACGCAAACTGGTTCATATATTTTACGGAGAATCTTTCTCTCAAACTCTTCAAGCACACCCTCATCTGCTTTCACAAGTACCCATGCCTCAGATTCATATAACAACACGGGTAGTATCAGTGTCTTGTATAGTGTGATCTTCGTAGGTCGAGAGGTGTAGAAACGAGGCTAAACTGCTAACTTAGTCCAAAGTAGCATCTGTTTGCCAGTATTATTCTTTGCTTTATCTCAAAAGTGGTATCATTCGTTTCGGTTACGGCGGTGCCGAGATAGATAATGTTGCTGACTATCTCAAAGTTATGGTTCCCAACTTTCTCCGCCCAATTAACTCATTGACTTTAGGTTTTAATATTTCACATAGTACACTCGAGAGTATCTTGTATGCGGTAGGGAGGAGACTTATCCTCTGTAGCTGGCATATTCCGCCTTGTCTCCTTTCTTGTGAACGGGATATAGTATGCTGAGGTTCCAATCATCGGGTATGCGTTCTTCTAGCCAAATTGCGCGGATAAGCTGATGCATACGCCTTATCAGAGTAACGCCTCCGGTCTTAAGTAGTTGAGCGGATAACCCGTCGTCTGACTTGTTCTTTATTCGGGCCACTGCTACTTGGACCTCATTCTGACTAGGAGGTAAACATTCTATACCATCATCATTGGTTGGTTCTGCGGTATCCTCTTCGCCGCCAACGTCGGACACTAGCAGTTGGGTAAAATGTTCTTTTCATATCCTCAGCATGTTATCTGTGTTAGTAACCAGATTTCCTTCTTTTTCTCTGTAGAAGGATGTGCCTGCACCAAAGTCATCGGTTTGACTCCTGTACATCTCACTTCATTTTGACTCCTGTACATCTCAATTCGCTCACACTCACGTCTTTCCATTTCCTTTTTCTTTCTGCGGTACAGACGTTTCTCCTCTCTCCTTTTCTCCCTATACCTCTCCTTCACTTGGCGCTTGCTACTGATTGCAGGGTTGCTCTATATGCCGCATTCTTGGCATCAGTAGCTTCTCGACACACTTGGTCGTATCATTGATTTCTTGGAAGAGCTTTTCAATGTCCTGCTTCCGTGCAGTCAGATAGTACCTTCTTTGCCATATTCAAACTGGTGCGAAACTTTGCTGCAACAAGGTAATGATCCGAATCTATATTCGCTCCACGAATCGATCATACATCTAACACGCTGGATAAATGCCTTCCATCTATCACAACGTGATCAATTTGGTTCCTCGTGTTTTGATCGGGTGACAGCCATCTGGCTTTGTGAATATTTTTATGTTGAAATCTGGTACTACTAACTACCATGTTTTTTGCCGCGGCGAAATCTATCAGCCTTAATCCATTACGGCACGTTATCTCATGGAGGCTAAACTTTCCGACTGTTGGACCAAAAAGGTCTTCCTTCCCTATCTTCGCATTAAAGTCTCCCAGAACGATTTAAATATCATGGACGGGACAGCGGTCATATTCTCTCTTTAGGCGCTCGTAGAAAATATCCTTGGTCTGTTCGTCCTTGTCTTCCGTCGGGTCATGGGTATAAATAAGGCTGATGTTGAAGAATTTGGCTTTTATGCGGATTGTGGCTAGCCTCTCTTTCACCGGAATAAAGCTGGAGACAAGTTGTTTCAGGCTCCGACTAACTACAAATCCACAGCCAAATTCATGTCTCGTGTTATGGCAGCCATAGTATAGTTCGTCACTGTTTGGTGTTGTAGTGAGGCCATTCCTAGTCCATCGCACTTCCTGTAAGGCGGTAATATCTGTCTTATACTTCTCTAATACATCCGCCAGCGCGTATACTGTACCTTCTCTAAAAAGAGTGCGGACATTCCAGGTGCAGATTCTTAAATCATGGTCCTTTTTTCGTTTCCGTGGGTCGCCAACGTTGGGGGGTTCCGTTTTTACTATTCCTTTGTTTCTCATAGTTTTCCGGGGGCGGGTTACTGGCGCAGCGCCCCAATCGCATGGTTAAGGTATTAGTATTGATATTAAAACCTGGCTACCAACCGCATAACCCATAAAAAATCCTCTTAGCGGACATGCAGATCCAATGGGACAGTATGTTAAGAATCTGACTGTAGAATAAAAATCTGACATTAAAATTTGACATGGCCCATTCCGGCAATGCAGGCCGATCGAGACAATATAGGGCTCTCTAGAGTACAAATGTGTCTAAGTACGACTCTGAAATTAATGTTTTGATTGATATGTCTTTGATCTAATTATTGTAAAAGGAGGCAGATAAAATGAGTGCCAGTTGTGGTAAATTTCAATAGAAATGAATGTCGACAAAGTTTTCTCAAAAAAAAAAATTGGCAAAATTTTCTACGAAAATCAAATATCGACAAATTTTCAATGACATCAAATGGTGGTGATTTTTTTCTATGACATTTCAGTTTACCACTTTAATTTCCTCTGTGCCATTACTTACGATTTCGTGTTTTATGTAATCTGCTTAATGTAGCGTATGCCAAAATGCCAAATATTATTTGGTTACTTTGGAAACACCAAAAATCTTCTACCCCAACATAAAAAACACAGTAATATCCGTGGCTATAGAGTCAAATGTTGGGGAGGTTGGTAACAACTCCTAGGAATATAAGTTTGCTGTATTATGTGCATGTATGTGTGTGTATGTGTGGGGAGTTTGCCATAATGCCACAAATATAGTCTTAAACAATTTGTTTATTATGTTAACAACATGCCATTTTCAGTTAACAACAAACAACAACCAAGCTACCAGCCACAACAACAATAACAGCAACATGGCCACAAAACAAGTGTAGTTTGGTGCTGTTGATTTTCATGTTTTATAGCCAAAAACAAAACACATTTTGAATGGCGAATTTTTCTCGATTTCTTGGTTTGGTTGATTGGTGTTTTCCGAAATCAGTAATCAAATTAAATTGCAATTAATAAGAGACAATCAAATTTGGCAGTACTGGTATCTTGTTTTTCGCATTTTCAATTGTATCTCTTAAAACAATCTCCAGCAGTGAAAAAAAAATCAAGTGATGAAATTCTTGCTGTGGGCTAGGCAACTAAAAAAAAATAACGACACAAAAAATGTAATTTATAAAAATTTTATGTTAGCTTATGTTGCAATCAGTGAAGGAGAAGAAAAATTATTATTGTTAGTCTGAAATTTGAACTGTCAAAAATTTTTATAGCAAATATTAATTTTTTGAACACATAAAGCATTTTTTATATGATTGGAAATTTGCTTGGCAATTAATTGTAGTTAACGCATAACTAATGGTATGTCTTAGATCATGGTGTGAACAAACAAATAACTGAAGAAATTTTTTTCTGTTTTTTTATTGAAGAAATCTCCATTAAGCATTATTAATGTATATAATTAATTAATAAAGTATTGAAGAAAGAGTTATAGCATATCACAGAGATTGCAATGCAATTATTGACCCGGTAATATATGAACGAACTATTATCGCATATATGATGCAATCATATTTTATAACTTTATGGATTTATAACCCGCATAATGGAAGTAAATTTTTTGTTGCTGGGTTAGGTTGGGTTTTGCTATTTCTATTTAAGAAAGTTGTCGTTTTTCGTGACATAACAAACTGTAAGCGATGAACAGCCCACATTTCTCCTCCAAAAGTAGCAATTATATCGGAAGCAAGGCTTTCGCTCTTATTCGAGGTTGTCTGTTTGCCACCCATCAAAATTGGAAATTTTGCCCATGAACATTCCACTAAGGAACAAGGGCAAACTTCTCACATATCAATGAGTGCAGTCCGATTCAAGTGTAAGCTCAATGATAAGGGCCTCCTTTTTATAGCCGAGTCCGAACGGCGTGCCGCAGTGCGACACCTCTTTGAAGAGAAATTTTACTTAGCATAGTACCTGCCAGCATTAGTAGGGGAAAACCACCGCAGAAAATTTTTTTCTGATGGTCTCGGTAGGATTCGAACCCAGGCGTTCAGCGTCATAGGCGGACATGCTATCTTCTGCGATACGGTGACCTCCATCTATCACTCGTTTTTTTCTCGAAACAATCGATTTCAGATTCCTACAGTAGTCCAAAATCATAAAAAGACATAGGAATCACCGCTAATCACGAAGAAGAGGCACAAAGGATTTCACCCGATTCTATCTCATCCTCACAAAACCTTCAAAAGTCCAAAAGTCCATTTTCCAGCGTTCAGTGGGATATTAATGTTCTCACACTGCAATAGTCAAGCAACACTTTCATTCAGTAGCCTAATGTTGTACTTCCACAGATCCAAAATAATAATGTTTTACTCCTCGAGAATCTGTAACACAAGGCCGCGGACATTTGGCAGCCCACACTATTAATCCACGGCTCATTGCCGTACTTTCCTTAGAACTCACACATCCTGTTAAAAAATACGAAAAAGGGTCATGATTGGGACAATCTCCTGAACATTTACACAAGCCATGAACTCACATAATCTAATCTAATTCCAGGGCCCTCGACTTTGGTAGCCATATGAATGAATGAAGTGCTTTTCGAAGTGATCTTAAAGCTATCAATAATGTTTCAGTTATATTTTGTTTCCTTTATTTGGAACTATCTGGGCCCGCTTCGCAGCTCTTTCTTTCACTATCTAATGCCTTTATTTGAACCGTATATAGCCATGATCAGTAATATAGACATTTAGCCGCGTATGTGGATAAAAAATGTGTGCTCTTCTCTCACATATCGTTCTATTGAGTGTCATTTGGAAGTATTTTGTAGATGGGAGAGTGATTGCCTGCCATACACTTTGCCCTGAAAGTGGATATCAGATTCGTGATCTACTCTGAAATACCTTTTATTTGAACCCCAAATTGCCATGGTTGGTAAATATGTCCGGTTCGGTGAGTTTTTAAAGGATGGGGTGGACTTCAAGAGACTTGGTCCCGAATGTGGATATTCAACTTGAAATCCACTCCCAAATACCTTTCATTTGAGTCCCATATTGTCTTCGCCGGTAAATATGTAAAATTTGAGCCCCATTTTATCATGGTCGGTAAATATGTCCGATTTAGGGGATATTTTGAGGGTTAGGTAACCTACCAGACACTTGGCGAAAATAGATATAAACATCGTGTGTACTCTTGCACACCTTTCATATGAGACCTATATAACAAAGGTCGTTAAAGATGTCCGGTTCGGGGGGTTTATAAGGGTGGGGTGCATATCTACTTTCAAATACCATTCATGTTAGCAAGGTGGGTAAATGTGTCCCATTTAATGGTGTTTTGGGGGTTGAGCGTCCTCTCAAAATATTTTGCCCCACAATCTAATATCCGATTCGGTTTCTTCTCTTTAATACCTTTTATTTGAATCCCATATTGTAGAGATTGGTCAATGTATCTATTGGCGGCTTTTGGGGCGGGGATGTGGCGGTCCCTCTAGGTCGGTTAGCATTGTAAATGGGCCATATCGGTCCTCTCTCTTTAGTACCTTTTATTTGAATCCCATATTGTGGTGATTGGTCAATGATTTATTGGCGGCTTTTGGGGCAGTCCCCGTAGGTCGGTAAAGATTGTAAATGGGCCATTTCGGTCCACGTTTTGATATTGCTCCCATATATACCGATATCCCGATTATACTTAATGAGCCTCTAGAGAGCGCAATTCTAATCCGATTTGGTTGAAATTTTGCACAATGAGTATATGTGTACAATTTAAATCGGTTTAAAACCTGATATAAACCAATCTTCCGATTTTACTTCTTCAGCCCCTAAATAGTGGAATTATCATCTGAGTTGGCTAAAATATTTCACAATGACTTCAACTATTATCTTTAAATCGGTCTGAATCGGTCCATAACCTGATATAGCTCCCATATAAACCGATCTCCCGATTTTATTTGTGCACCTATAGGGGGCCATTCTTATCTGATTTGGCTGAAATTTTGAACAATTGTGGGAGGCCACCGTAGCGCAGAGGTTAGCTTGTCCGCCTATGACGCTGAACGCCTGGGTTAGAATCCTGGCGAGACCATCAGATCAAATTTTCAGCGGTGGTTTTCCCCTCCTAATGCATAGACTTTTTGTACCCACCACCGAAAGATAAATTTTTCCATTCCGTTTGCAACACATCGAAATATTTGTTTCCGACCCTAGAAAGTATATACGATCTATATTCTTGGTTGTCATAATAAATAGCCATGTCCGACCGCCTGTCTGTCTGTTCGTCGGTTTGTCTGTTAAAATCACACTTGACTCTTCAAAAATGAAGGTATTGAGTTGAAACTTTGCACAGATTCTTCCTTTGTCCACAGGCCATTTAAGTTCGAAGATGGGTCATATCTAACTATATATTGATAAAGCCCCCATATAGATCGATCTCCCCATTTAGGGTCTTAGGTTTGGAGATAGCTGTCATATAGACCGATCTGCCCATTTAAGGTCTTAGGCCAATAAAAGCCACATTTATTGTTCGATTTCGATGAAATTTGGCACAATGAGTTGTATTAGTGTGTGCCACTCGATAACCTTCTTTAATTTGGCCCAGATCGGTTCAGATTTGGATATAGCTGCCACATAGACCAATCTCTCGATTTAAGGTCTAAGGCCCATTTGTTGTCCGATTTTGTTGAAATTCGGAACAGGGAGCTATATAAGGCCACTCAACATCCTTCTTCAATTTGACTCAGATCGGTCCAGATTTGGATATAGCTGCCACATAGACCGATCTCTCGATTTAAGGTTCTGAGCCCATAAAAGGCGTATTTATTGTCTGATTTCGTAGAAATTTGGTATAGCGGGTTGTGTTAGGCTCTTCGACATCTTTTTTCAATTTGGTTCAGATCGGTCCAGATTTGGATATAGGTATTGTCCGATTTAAGGTATTGGACCCATAAATGATGCATTTATTGTCCGATTTTGCTGAAATTTGGAACAGTGAGTTGTGTTAGGCCACTCGACATCCATCTTCAATTTGGCCCAGATCGATCCAGATTTGGATATAGCTGCCATATAGACCGGTCTCTCGATTTATAGATTTGACCCAAGTAAAAACGCAGTTATTATCCGATTTCTCTGAAATTTGACGCAGTGACTTATGTTAGGCTTTTCGACATCCGTGTCCTTTATGGTTCAGATCGGTCTATATTTAAAAATAGCTGCCAAAAAAACCAATATTTTGTTCTACAATATTGAACAGTGACTAGAATTTATTAGACCACTGATTGTCCGTGCCGAATTTGGTCCAAATTGGACCATATTTCGATGTAGCTGTTATGGGTGCATAATTTAAGCATTTTCATCGGATTTTGATGAAAGGTGGTGTGGTTAACATATAAACCCCATGTTGTGGGTATTCAAAGTTCGAACCGGCCGTACTTAAAGCCCTTTTACTTGTTATACCCACCTCCATAGGATGGGGTATACTAATTTCGTCATTCCGTTTGTAACACTTCGAAATATCGTCTAAGACCCCAAAAAGAATATATATTCTTGATCGTCATGACAATTTAAATCGATCTTGCTTGAAATTTTGCAGAAATACTTCTTATAAGTGTAGTTCGCTTGAGATTGTAAATGGGCCATATCGGTCCATGTTTTAATATAACTGCCATATAAACCGATCATAGGTCTTGACTTCATAAGCTTCCAGGGGGCGCAATTCTTATCCGATATGGCTGAAATTTTGCACATATCGTTAAGGTATGACATCCAATAGCTGTGAAACATATGGTATCAGTCCATAACCTGATATAGCTGCCATATAAACCGATCTTGAGTCTTGAGCTTCTAGAGGGCGCAATACTTATCCGATTTGGCTGAAATTTTTCACATATTGTTTTGGTATGGCTTCCAACAACTGTGCCAAGTATCGTCTAAAATATAAAAAATATAAATCGATCAAATGATTTGACTTATTGAGTCCTAGAGTTATAAATTCCACGAATCCATACTAATATGATGGAATTTATAGAATTAGTCTCATTCATATGTACCCACTCTAATTTATCGCCATCAAACTATTGTCTTATAATATTTTAAGTATTCATGTTATCATCTTTTTCTGTTTTAAATTTTACTCTCTTCAAATTTAGAAGTCTTTGGACAAGTTTTTTGATAGAAATTCTTTATTGTGTTTAATTTTATAAATAAATTTTGTTTTATTTTATTAGTTTTTTTTTCATTTTATTTGTTTGTTTCTTTATTTTATGTTGTTTTGTTTATTTTATTTTATATGTTTTGTTTAATTTTATTTTATTATGTTTTATTGTATTTATTTTTATTTTTTTATTTTATTTTATTTTATATTATTTTATTTTATTTTGTTTTATTTATTTTATTTTATTTTAATTTATTTTATTTTATTTTATTTTATTTTATTTGATTTTATGTTGTTTTGTATTATTTTATTTTATTTTATATTATTTTATTTTGATTTATTTTATTTTATTTTATTTTATGTTGTTTTATATTATTTTATTTTATTTTATATTATTTTATTTTGATTTAATTTAATTTTATTTTTTTATTTTATTTTATTGCGTTTTATTTCATTTTAATTTATTTTGTTTTATTTTGCTTATTTTATTTTATTTTATTTTATTTTACTTTCCTTCTTCATTTTAAAATTTTATTTTATTTTATTTTATTTGATTTTATGTTGTTTTGTATTATTTTATTTTATTTTATATTATTTTATTTTGATTTAATTTAATTTTATTTTTTATTTTATTTTATTGCGTTTTATTTTATTTTAATTAATTTTGTTTTATTTTGCTTATTTTATTTTATTTTATTTTATTTTATTTTATTTTATTTTATTTTATTTTATTTTATTTTATTTTATTTTATTTTATTTATTTTTTATTTTATTTTTTATTTTTTTTTAATTTATTTAATTTAATTTTATTTTATTTGATTTTATGCTGTTTTGTATTATTTTATTTTATTTTATATTATTTTATTTTGATTTAATTTAATTTTATTTTTTTTTATTTTATTTTTTTTATTTTATTTTATATTATTTTATTTTATTTCAATTTTATTTTATTTTATTTTGTTTTATTTTGCCTATTTTAAATTATTTTATTTTATTTTTTTTTTTTCAGTTTAATGTATTTCTCTTTCAAAGTCGCCTTCATGTCTACTCGGTTTCTTAATTAAAATTAAGACATTCTAAAGTGTGTCATAACCTCCTCATACATATTCCATTGAGCTGTGATCTTAATCAACTCCAAGTCAATTACATCCGCCATCAATTTTCTAGCTCTATTATTTTAGTTTCTTAAATTATGCAGTTACAACCATTTAGCATTACCAATTAATCTTAAGGTTTTGCCACCAAGCGTCAACAAGTTTGCCAGTTAATCCTCCTTCTCTATAATTATTACCCTATTTTCTTATTATTTTCTTAATTAAATGTTAAGCAAGTAATGGATCATTGTTGTCACAAAGGCATTTGCAAAAACTACAATAATTGGCAGTTTCTGGTAGCGTCAAACATCAAAAGTTATAGCAACTGGAAATATAAAACGGTGCTCTATTCAAAGTCAAAAAGGAAATTTAACCACAAACAAATTCCTTGGTTAAGTAGTACATACATGCTTTATATGGTTAATAGTAATTGGGTCTTTGTTAGGGTTTTATTGTGAGTTTAATGGAAATGTTAAAACTGAAAAACATGTGCATTCACCACTATAATTAAATTAGTTTTAATTATAGTGTCAAGAGCCTTGGGCAAAGTACTTAGAGGTTTTGCCTTTTTTTTGCAAAACAAACCATTTAATTGAATTACGTTGAAGTTTAATCATTGAACTGTTTGCAAATGTAAAATGAATGGCAACATTTTGTAAGCTTCTAAATGGTTTCCAATGAATTTGGCTATGTACTTGTGTAATAATTAATAATGACTTATTTAGTATGCACTTAACATATACTTTGTTTTTTAATGGAATCTATTTTTTTTTTAGCCATATTTCCCCAAGTATGGGGAACTTTTGTTTGTCTTACATTTTTATTAGAGAAAAATATTTCTAACAGTTATAAAAAGATTTTTACCCAATCTTTCTTATATATAACAAGTAAAGGCGTGCTAAGTTCGGCCGGGCCGAATCTTATATACCCTCCACCATGGATCGCATTCGTCGAGTTCATTTCCTTGCATCTCCTCTTGGGCAAAAAAGGATAAAAGAATAGATTTGCTGCAATTAGAGCAATATCAAGATATGGGCCGGTTCGGACCACAATTAAATTATATGTTGGAGACCTGTGTAAAATGTCAGCCAATTCGAATAAGAATTGCGCTCTTTGGGGGCTCAAGAAGTTAAATAGAGAGATCGATTTATATGGGAGCTGTATCGGGCTATAGACCGATTCAGACCATTATAAACACGTTTGTTGATGGTCATGAGAGGATCCATCGTACAAAATTTCAGGCAAATCGGATAATAATTGCGACCTCTAGAGGCCCAAGAAGTCAAGATCCCAGATCGGTTTGTATGGCAGCTATATTGTTGCGATCTTGCTTTTACGAAATCTAAATGCATTAGATAAATAAAAAAATTATATATACGATAATAATGGGACATTATCTTATACTGCAGAGCTCGTACGTAATTATAAAATAATGGTAATTTTAATAGTTCTTGTTAAGCTTTTGAATTTTCCTTTTTAAACTAAATTATTTGATAAATCGTACAACTAAGTAGATTTAGCATAGAATATAAGTATAAACACAAAACCTTTGGTGTTCTTGTCTGGCGCGGATTTACACAACAAATCAGCTGTTACGGGAGACGGTGGCAACGTCACCGAGGAGGGAGTTGAAGAAAGGGGAATTTCCTGAAGAATCTTTGCTTTTTGGTTACATCGGCGGACAAGAGAACACACAAGCCTAGCAGAACATCTAAAAAAAAAAAAAAAGGAGGCACCAGAAAACGTGATTTTTGTTCTTGAATAAGCATAAGGTCGGCATTAAACTCGTGTAACAATAGACTTGTCTTTAGCCAAAGAATTTGACCAGCTGTAAGAACGAGGCAGAATTGATGGGATTCCACAACAACAAGGAAAAGATAAACAGGGAATTTATTCCTGCTTTAATAAAATAATTCCCTTTGATTTTGTTGGAATCTGTTCTTGCTACAGAGAACGTATAAAAGTAAAGCTGAGGTTACTTAAAACACTGGGAACAAAAGCAAAAAAAAAAAAAAGAGGAAAAGAAAGACTACAATATCTATTTGAGGCGCTCCACGAAATAAAGTGTGAGACAAACATGTGATGATTCTCAATATGCCAGCAGCAAGAATGAGGTGAGCAGAGATTACCTCGTTACATCTCCCCAAGCGTCCCCAACGACAGCAACAGCAAAAGCAGTGAATCATCCGCACGGCGAAGAGAGAAATTCGCCGCAACAGCTCAGCCCAGATCGAGAGTGTTTCGTTACCACCAGTCACAACAGTAGAACACATATGGATTAAGTGATGTACCTATGTAAGTTTGTAGTCTAAGGCATAGATTTAGCTTTGGATAAATGAAATAACAGCACTAACAATAATAGGGAGTAACAAAATAAGAAATAATGTGAAGAGAATGTGAAATTAAAAGAAATGATGAACTAAATTAAAAAAGTGTCGTGTGCATGATGGGAGCGGGTCGGACGGACGGGACAGACAGTTGGATGATGGAGGTGTGACATAAAACGGAGACAAGAAGTGGAAAGACGGGCTGCAAATAATATTAGCGCAATGCAGCAAGGTTGGGAGGGTAAGACGAGGCCTGTAGAACAACATCTGATACAGTGCCATCAAATAAATAGTCAATGACAATTTCACTCTAAGCAGAGGTAAAAGGGATGTATGTATCAGGATAGTCGGGTACGATATGTTGTGTACGCTTTTACATGTTTTTTTTAACTTTTTCCTTAAATTTCATCATTCTAAATTATGTCCAATACTTTCTTTGACACCCACTTTTATTAAAAGTCTTTTTTTTATACCCTCCACCATAAGATGGGGGTATACTAATTTCGTCATTCTGTTTGTAACTACTCGAAATATTCGTTTGAGACCCCATAAAGTATATATATTCTTGATCGTCGTGACATTTTATGTCGATCTAGCCATGTCCGTCCGTCTGTCTGTCGAAAGCACGCTAACTTCCGAAGGAGTAAAGCTAGCCGCTTGAAATTTTGCAAAAATACTTCTTATTAGTGTAGGTCGGTATTGTAAATAGGCCATATCGGTCCATGTTTTGATATAGCTGCCATATAAACCGATCTTGGGTCTTGACTTCTTGAGCCTCTAGAGTGCGCAATTCTTATCCGATTGGAATGAAATTTTGCACGTCGTGTTTTGTTACTATATCCAACAACTGTGCCAAGTATGGTTGAAATCGGTCCATAACCTGATATAGCTGCCATATAAACCGATCTGGGGTCTTGACTTCTTGAGCCTCTAGAGTGCGCAATTCGTATCCTATTGAAATGAAATTTTGCACGACGTGTTTTGTTATTATATCCAATAACTGTGCCAAGTATGGTTCAAATCGGTCCATAACCTGATATAGCTGCCATATAAACCGATCTTGGGTCTTGACTTCTTGAGCCTCTAGAGGGCGCAATTCTTATCCGATTGGAATGGAATTTCGCACGACGTGTTTTGTTATGATACCCAACAACTGTGCCAAGTATGGTTTAAATCGGTTCATAACCTGATATAACTGCCATATAAACCGGTCTTGGGTCTTGACTTCTTGAGACTCTAGAGGGCACAATCCTTATCCGATTTGAATGAGTTTTTGCACAAAGTATTTCGTCATGATATCCAACAACTGTGATTATGTTCTGAATCGGTCTATAACCCGATACAGATCCCATATAAATCGTTCTCTCTATTTTACTTCGTGAGCCCCAATGGGCGCAATTCTTATACGAATTGGCTGAAATTTTACACAGGTCTCCAACATATAATTTAATTGTAGTCCGAACCGGACCATATCTTGATATCGTTTTAATAGCAGAGCAACTCTTTTCTTATATCCTTTTTAGCCTAAGAAGAGATGCCGGGAAAAGAACTCGACAAATGCGATCCATTGTGGAGGGTATATAAGATTCGGCCCGGCCGAACTTAGCACGCTTTTACTTGTTTTGTTTATGATTTTTTTTTTTCGTTTTTGGTTTCAAGTGAAGGGGTGTGTCTCTCGTCAAGTTAACAACAAAATACTTGTTTGGTTTTAATACTTTAAACATGAATATCTCCCCCCCCAACCGCCTAAATATAGGTGCGTTTCAGCTCAGGCGATTTAAATACAAGCTGAGAGACCGTAAACACAACTGTGTCGATCGCTCGTTTGCTTATGAATTAAGCTCAAAATACCGCAAACAATTCGATTTTTTTTCTTATTGAGATTTTTTTTTTTGCTCAAAATGTGGGTGAAGTTCTGAAAAGCCAAAGAGAGGAGTAACAAAGCTTGTTGTATGTTTATGATAACTACCGTCAGATCGAGTTTGGTTTTACCACCAAGTAGTTGCCAGTAAATTTATTTATGATTTATATATTCGAACGGAAAAAAAAAAAAACATTTTCATGTTCTCCCATAAACAACATCGATATAACCTAAGTTCGTTTGCGTTTCGAGTATGTACTTTAAGATCGATAAACAAAAATCTTAAAGCTTAGTCACACTTTAAATAAGATTTATGTGGATTTTTGGTGGAGAAAATGAAGGGGTTTTTGTTTAGTTTAAACTATGGAGGAGGGGAAAAAGGTTTGTTTTTGGTTCTTGCTGCTTTTTTTTTTTGTTCAGTATAACAGAATCAAATGTTTTGGCTAAGCCTTCCAGCTACAGGGGTATTATAAAAGCAATTAATTTATGCCATTAGGAATTGTTTCCAAAAAAGGTAATTATTTATTTCTTTCAAATATTCCATGGAGATTATAAGGAGTCTCCGCAGAGTCTGGCTGCAAAGTCTGAGTCAACTATAATGCTGTGAAAAAAAACCAAAAAAAAAAATGTCCAACCATATAAAATTAGAAAAATTTTATATGAGAGAAACAATTTTGTTCAGATTCCATTGCAGGATATTTTCTGGCTTAAGGCCACTGTTGAATGCTTTCTATTCAAAGAATAGCATAGCAAAAAACATTTCGAAGTCAGTAAAAGTGTGTTGTTGCTAGAAGCATTTGACTGGTTATACGTATCGCGATTTCAATTTCGACCAATATGTCCGGTATGGGATAAATATGTCCGGTGTGGGGTTTTTTGTGGTTGAGGTGGACCCCCATGTACGAGATACGTGATCTAATCTCAAATACCTTTCATTTGAGCCCCATATTCTGATTATTGCTATAAATTTCCATTTGGCGGGCTTTGGGGGTGGTGCGACCCCCCTAGATATCCCACCCTAAATAAGGTTACCAAATTTCTATTATAAACAAACTAAATTTCGCTTCGGGGGTTCGGGAGCCCTCCGAACACTTTGGGCGAACATTGCATACCATTTTCGTAGTTAAGCGGTAAACATGTCCGTCCGGGTAAATATTGGGATGGGGCATCCCCCAGGTTATTTGACCCAAAAATGTTATATAAACTAGATATTTTTGGGGTACCATAAGGTGGCATACAAAATTTCGCTTAAATCGGCGCAACCATCTCCGAAATCTGGAGTTTTTGAAAATTGAGGTAGAGGGGAGGGTCCGCCCCCCCTTCAGATACCAAAAATTATCAAAATTTAATCAACATTTTTAATTTAAAGAAAATTTGTCAAATTTTATTTTTAAAGAAATATGTTTTTTTTTTAATATTGGCAACGTTACTTTTTGTATAATTAAAAAAAATCCGACAACATTGTTTCTTCTAGTTAATTTTGTCAAAATTTTATTTTACCAAAAATGTGATAATTTTTTAACAGAAATGTTTTTTAGAATATTTTGCCAAACATTTTTTACAGAAATTTTTGTAGAAAATTTAGTTTAAATTATTTAATATAAAATTCCAAATTTGCTTAGATCAGCCGATGCAGTAGGACTTTAATCTATCTAATGGTAACCCATCGGCTCCTGCTGCCTTATTTTTCTTCAGTTGGCTCCCGGAGACCTTTCATGTGATATCCATTTTGTGACGTACGTACTCTACTCATAAATACCCTTCATTTGATACCCATATTGTCCTAATCGGTAAACATGTCCGTCCGGGTAAATATTGGGATAGGGCATCCCCCAGGTTATTTGACCCAAAAATTTTATACAAACTACGTGTTTTTGGGATACCATAGGTGGCATACAAAATTTTACTTAAATCGGCGCACCCATCTCCGAGATCTGGAGTTTTTGAAAATTGAGGTAGAGGGGAGGGTCCGCCCCCCCTTCAGATACCAAAATTATCAAAATTTAGTTAACATTTTTAATTTAAAGAAAATGTGTCAAATCTTATTTTTAAAGAAATATGTTTTTTTTTAATTTTGGCAACGTTTATTTTTGTTTAATTAAAAAAAAAATCCGACTTATTCTCATAGTTAATTTTGTAAAAATTTTATTTTACCAAAAATGTGATCATATTTTTACAGAAATGTTTTTTTAGAATATTTTGCCAAACATTTTTTGCTGGAATTTTTGTAAAAAATTTTGTTTAAATTTTTTTTTTCATATAAAATTTCAAATTTGCTTAGATCAGCCGATGCAGTAGGTCTTTAATCGATCTAATAGTAACCCATCGACTCCTGCTGCCTTAATGTTCTTCATTACCACTACTTTCACAACATTCTGGACTGGGGGTATGCAATCTATAACGTCATTAGGGATCGGTGCTATGGCCCACACTAAGGGGATACCAGCTTTTTGTAATTCACGTAGTTGTAGATGGGAACAGCAGGAATGGCTGCATAATTTATTGTGTTCTTGCTTTCATACATTCTAAGCAACCAGTTGGTAACTTCCAAACACATGTCATTTGATATCCATATTGTCCCAATT
The DNA here is from genome assembly GCF_963082655.1 of Stomoxys calcitrans. Taxonomy (NCBI): domain Eukaryota; kingdom Metazoa; phylum Arthropoda; class Insecta; order Diptera; family Muscidae; genus Stomoxys; species Stomoxys calcitrans. The sequence goes on from NC_081553.1 coordinate 195,822,938, forward strand.
GGTAAATAAGCCCTGCTGGGGGGTGGGGTGGCGCCTTTGAAACGAAGGGACAAATTTTTATATCAGATTCTTACTCTACTTTTAAATACGTTTCATTTGATATCCATATTGTCCCAGTTGGTAAATATGCCCTGCCGGGGGTTTTTGGAGGGCGGGGAGGCGCCTCAGACACCCAGGAATACATTTTTATGTCAGATTTGTATTCAACTTTTAAATGCCTTTCATTTGGATAAAGAGTCCTTTTGGGGGGTTGGGGAGCCCCCCGAACACTTTGGGCGATTTTTGTATACAATTCGCGTACTCTACTCATAAATACCTTTCATTTGATACCCATATTGTCCTAATCGGTAAACATGTCCGTCCGGGTATATTAATAACCCCCAGGTTATTTGACCCAAAAATTTAATACAAACTTCGTGTTTTTGGGGTACCATAAGGTGGCATAAAAAATTTCGTTTAAATCGGTGCTCGCATCTACGAGACCTGGCGTTTTTGAAAACTTGGGTAAGGGGGAGGGTCCGCCCCCCCTTCAGATACAAAAAATTTACAAAATTTCATCAACATTTTTAATTAAAAGAAAATTTGTTAAATTTTATTTTTAAGGAAATATGTTTTTTTATACCCTCCACCATAAGATGGGGGGTATACTAATTTCGTCATTCTGTTTGTAACTCATAACCTGATATAGCTGCCATATAAACCGATCTTGGGTCTTGACTTCTTGAGCCTCTAGAGTGCGCAATTCTTATCCGATTGAAATGAAATTTTGCACGACGTGTTTTGTTAATATATCCAACAACTGTGCCAAGTATGGTTCAAATCGGCCCATAACCTGATATAGCTGCCATATAAACCGATCTTGGGTCTTGACTTCTTGAGCCTCTAGAGGGCGCAATTCTTATCCGAATGGAATGGAATTTCGCACGACGTGTTTTGTTATGATACCCAACAACTGTGCCAAGTATGGTTCAAATCGGTCCATAACCTGATATAGCTGCCATATAAACCGATCTTGGGTCTTGACTTCTTGAGCTTCTAGAGGGCGCAATTCTTATCCGAATGGAATGGAATTTCGCACGACGTGTTTTGTTATGATACCCAACAACTGCGTTAAGTATGGTTCAAATCGGTTGATAACCTGATATAGCTGCCATATAAACCGATCTTGGGTCTTGACTTCTTGAGCCTCTAGAGTGCGCAATTCTTATCCGATTGAAATGAAATTTTGCAAGACGTGTTTTGTTACGATATCCAACAACTGCGCCAAGTATGGTTCAAATCGGTTCATAACCTGATATAGCTGCCATATAAACCGATCTTGGGTCTTGACTTCTTGAGCCTCTAGAGTGCGCAATTCTTATCCGATTGAAATGAAATTTTGCACGACGTGTTTTGTTATTATATCCAACAACAGTGCCAAATATGGTTCAAATCGGTCCATAACCTGATATAGCTGCCATATAAACCGATCTTGGGTCTTGACTTCTTGAGCCTCTAAAGGGCACAATTCTTATCCGATTTGAATGAATTTTTGCACGAAGTATTTCGTTATGATATCCAACAACTGTGCCAAGTATGGTTGAAATCGGTCCATAACCTGATATAGCTGTCATATAAACAGATCTGAGGATTTGACTTCTTGAGCTTCTAGAGGGCGCAATTCCTATCCGATTTGGCTGAAATTTTGCATGACGTATTTTATTTTTACTTTCAACAACTGTGTCAAATAAGGTTCAAATCGGTTCATAACCTGATATAGCTGCCATATAAACCGATCTGGGATCTTGACTTCTTGACCCCTAGAGGTCGCAATTATTATCCGATATGCCTGAAATTTTGTATGACGGATCCTCTCATGACCATCAACAAACGTGTTTATTATGGTCTGAATCGGTCTATAGCCCGATACAGATTCCATATAAATCGTTCTCTCTATTTTATTTCGTGTGCCCCAATGGGCGCAATTCTTATACGAGTTGGCTGAAATTTTACACAGGTCTCCAATATATAATTTAATTGTGGTCCGAACCGGACCATATCTTGATATCGTTTTAATAGCGGAGCAATTCTTTTCTTATAACCTTTTTTGCCTAAGAAGAGATGCCGGGAAAAGAACTCGACAAATGCGATCCATGGTGGAGGGTATATAAGATTCGGCCCGGCCGAACTTAGCACGCTTTTACTTGTTTTTTTTTTAATTTTGGCAACGTTAATTTTTGTGTAATTAAAAAAAAATCCGACAACATTGATTCTTATAGTTAATTTTGGCAAAATTTTATTTTACCAAAAATTTTATCATATTTTTACAGAAATGTTTTTTAGAATATTTTGCCAAACATTTTTTGCTGGAAGGTTGTAAAAAAATTTTGTTAATTTTTTTTTTCGTATAAAATTTCAAATTTGTTTAAATCAGCCGATGCAGTAGGTCTTTAATCGATCTAATTGTAACCCATCGGCTCCTGCTGCCTTAATGTTCTTCAGATGGCTTATCACTACTTTCACAACATTCTGGCCTGGGGGTATGCAATCTGTAACGTCATTAGGGATCGGTACTATGGCCCACACTAAGGGGATACCAGCTTTTTGTAATGCACGTAGTTGTAGATGGGAACAGCAGGAATGGCTGCATAATTTATTGTGTTCTTGCCTTTCATACATTCTAAGCAACCAGTTGGTAACCTACCCTATTTGTCTAGTCTAGTAAATTGATTATTTTATTCAATCATACCTTCTAATTTTGTTTTTTTTTTCTGTATATTTTATTAACTGAAATGATAAGTTGTCAGGTTAAGTAAAATTTATATGACACTTGCCACTTTAGCGACGGTGTGTATGTTAATTACTTTTAACACTTGTATTAAAATAAAAAAAAAAAACAAAACATAGTGCAAATGGTATGACAAATGCAAATTTAAAAACATTTGAAATTTATGCGAACAAGTTGGATATGCCTCTTCAAAGCCAAGTGCAATATATAAGTTACACTACAAAACGCCTCAATTTCAGCCCATATCAAGCATGGCAAGCCATGAAAACTAGTTTACCACAATGACTATGGTTAACAATCAAAATATTACGAATATTTTCAAGGTATTGAGTATAAGCTGAGAAAATGTGGCCGCCTTCTGCTTTAGTCACTTGACAAGAAGTGAAGACAGCTTAATTGTTTTCCTTTTTTTTTTTTGAAAATTATAACACTACACATATATAATCGTTTTAGGTATAACATCATAAACTTAGTTTTATTACTTTGTTGAAAAAAAAACAAATCAAAAAAGGAAACCCAGTCATACCATAAGGCCTTCAATCATCGTGGGAATTTTTTTGCTTGGACTCCTCACTTCACATCAACTGCTGTTGACAACTTTCATTCTCACTTAAATATCGGCCACCATCATTGAGAAATTGAGCCCGCCTCTTCACTGAAAAATATTTCAAAGTCACTAGCCTTTGTCTAGTTGTAGTGCATACTTGAAGTGCTTTGTAGTTATTTATCCAGTCATCCATCCCAACCATCCATTCATCAATCCCTAGCCGTCTGTCTGTCTGTGCAATTGAGAGACGATCTTTCAATAATCAAATAAATTGAAACACAATGGCAAAAATGAATTGCAGTTGCTGCTGTTTCTGATGCTGGTGGAGGCTTATAAATGTTAAAATTCAACTACAAAAATGGTCCAATCAACCAACCCACTTCTTCAAATGAACAACAATTGCAAATAACCCAGCATACAATGCTTTACAATTATGGAGTGTTAAAGAGGCAGTTTTTTATGGATTGTGAATTTAAGATTGACTTTGTCTGACCTATCAGTTCAACAATTTTGGGCAATATTCAAAAATTAAAAAAAAAAAATTTAATTGATTTTAAATCTTTTTACAAATTTTACAAAATTTTCTCAACATTTTTTATAACGGGTTTTAAAATTATTATAAAATTATTTTAAAATTTTTAGAAAATTATTTTAACATTTTTTTGAAATTTTTTCAGTTGCAAATTTCGTAACAATTTTTGCAAGAAATTTTTTTTATATTTTTAAAATTTTTTTTTTCAATGTTAGCTTTGTGAATTGAAAAGTAACTATCGATTTAACATTTTTGGGCAATTTATTAAAGTAAGGCGCGTGTGTGCTATTGTCAAAATACTTTGACTGACTGCTGCATCGCGATTTCTGTTACGCCATGTAACTTCACCAACACCTTTTTCAAATTGTTTAAGGTGCTCTACACACCCAACGACTATTGAGTACGGTGTAGAGTACGAATTTATTTTGAAATAGGGCTCAATAAATCCTCTAGCCCTCCCAAACGCAGTAAGGGAGATGAAAGACTTCTTTCTACTATTCCGACTCAAACTAATCACCAGTGTAAAGAACAACAAATTGCCAAACTCTTTTTGTTTTCAAAGTTTTGTATAATTTTTGGAAAATTAGTTTAAAATTTTTTCAATAATTTTAAAATTTTTTCAATCATTTTAAAATTTTTTCAATAATTTTAAAATTTTTTCAATAATTCTAAAATTTTTTCAATAATTTCTTTTTTTCAATCAGTTTCAAAATTTATTTAAACATTTTTTTATTGGAAATTTTGTCAGTATTTAATTTTTGCATAAATTTTTTTTTTCAAATTGGTTTTTCAAAATCTTTTTAAATTTTTTCAAAACCTTTTTAAAGATTATCTCAAATCTTTTCCAAACTTTTTAAATTTTTTTTAATGTTTTAAATTTTTATTATAATTTTCAATAGTTTTTTTAAATTTTTTTTTTTAAATTTTCGTAATTTTTTTCAAAAATTATGCCCTTTAACTTTTTTATACCCACTACCATAGGATTTTTTACTTTAATTGGCTATGACAGAATATTTGTTCCACTAGCCGATGGCTAGCGTCTCAATTCGTTCCAAGCCCCACGATCTTCTGCGCTCATTCTAAAATCTCTGACACCAAGTTTCGAGGTGTCTCCCACAACTTGATCTTTCCATCGGTCTTTTGGTCTTCCCGGTTTGCGTGTACCACCGTGTTTGCCTTCAAAAGACTTCTTTGCTGGAGCTTCTTCAACCATTCTGACAACATGACCTAGCCAACACAGCCGTGGGTTTTTGATGCGTGTAACTATGCTTTCGTCGTCATACAGCTCGTGGTTCATACGTCGCCTATATTCTCCATTAACGCAAACTGGTTCATATATTTTAAGAAGAATCTTTCTTTCAAATACTTCAAGTACTGCCTCATCTGCTTTCACAAGTACCCATGCTTCAAAACCATATAACAGCACGGGTAGTGTCAGTGTCTTGTATAGTGTAATCTTCGTCTGTCGAGAGGTGGCCTTGTTTCTAAACTGCTTACTTAGTCCAAAGTAGCATCTGTTTGTCAGTATTATTCTTCGCTTAATCTTAAAACTGGTGGCATTCGTTTCGGTTACGGTGGTGCCGAGGTAGATAAAGTTACTGACTGTCTCAAAGTTGTGGTTCCCAACTTTCTCCATTTTCTTTATCTGCTCGGTTGTGCAAGGCACTACCATAGGGTGGGAGTACAGTAATCTAGTCATCCCTAGGACCCCATAAAGTATATATATTCTTGATTCACTCGACATCCTGAGTCGAACTAGACACGTCCGTCCGTCCGATAGCGGTCGAACGCGTGGAGGCCACTGTAGCGCTGAGGTTAGTATGTCCGCCTATGACGCTGAACGCCTGGGTTCAATTTCTGGCGAGACCATCAGAAAAATTTTCAATGGTCGTTTTACCCTCCTAATGCTGGTACTATGCCATATAAAACTCTCTCCAAATAGGTGTCGCACTGCGGCACGCCGTTCGGACTCGGCTATAAAAGAGAGGCCTCTTATCATTAGCTTGCCCCTGTTCTTTAGTGGAATGTTCATGGGCAAAATTAAGCTAGTCGCTTGAAATTTTATACAGATACATAATATTGATGTAGATCGTTGAGGATTGCAAATGGGCCATATCGGTTCAGATTTACATATGGCTCCCATATAAATCGATATCCACGATAGACTTCTTGAGCCCCTGGAAGCCGCAATTTTTTTTCGATTTGGCTCAAATTTTGCATGCCGTGTTTGGTTAGGACATCCAACAACGTGCAAAATCGGAAATTTATCTACGGTATGAACTTTAATTGCGAATTGAATTTTCGATTCAACATTTTTGAGCAAAATTCATAAATTTTTTTTTAAATTTTTTCAAAAATTTTTCAAATTTTTAAAATTTTTTTTTTTTAAATTTTTTACAAAATTTTCAGAATTTTTAACATTTGCTTGAAATTTTATTAAATCTTTTTAACTGTTTTCTAACATTTTTAAATTTTTTAAAAAAAACAATTAAATTTGAAGAAAAAAATTTTTTTAATTATTTTTAAAAAAATTGTGTAAGGTTGAAATTTATCTACGATATGAACTTTGATTGCGAATTGAATTATAGATTCAGCATTTTTGAGCAATATTCATAAAATTTTTCTTTATCATTTTAAATGTTTTCAAAATTTTTTTAAACATTTTCAATTTTTTTTTTGAATTTTGTTAGTTTTTAAATTTTTTTATTTTTTTTTATATTTTCAGAATTTTTAACATTTGTTTAAATTTTTTTTTTAAATCTCTTCAATTGTTTTTTGAGTTTTTTTTAAACGTTTTTGAAAAATCAATTTCAATTCAATTTTGTTTTTAATTTTTCAACATGTATTTCAATTAAAATTTTTGTCAGATTTTAACTTCTAAGAACATTTTGTGTTACTTAATTTTTTTTGTTTTTCGAAATTTTTTGAAAAAATTGTTCAAATCTATTTAAAAGATTTTTAAATTTTTTTTTTATGTTGTTAATTTTTTTTTTAGTTTTTTTTTAAATCTTTGCAATTTTTGTTTTGAAAAATTTTTAATTTTTAAAATTCTCTCATAATTTTTTATTTAATTTTCTCAACATTTTTGTAGAAATTTTGTCTAAGTTTTTTTTTAGAACTTTTTTTAAAGCTTTTTTGCTAAAATATTTTAGACATTTTTTTGGCTTTACAAATTTTCTTAATATTTTTTAGGAAATTTGGTAAATTTTTGACGCTTTTATATTTGAAAATTTTGTCAGAATTTGAAATTAAAAAAAAATTTATATAAAAAACTAATTCCGCTAAGAATATTTATTTTGATTTCAAAAATATTCCCAAAAGAAAGTGAAACCATTTCATTGCCCTGACCAAAACCAAATAAAAATCACAACTACAATTCTTTTTTTAATCACATTAAACCATCAAGTCCAAATGCCCATGTCATGACCATTGCAGCGAGAATAATTTAATCGCCTTATAAAGAGCCACACAGAACTTTTCTTACAGACAGCGAAGCAGACGGAATGGTAATTGTTGAACATTCAAGTAGAGTGTTGACGGCCTACAGACCCCCATTACTCATCTTAATGAAAATTTCTCAACATTTTCTGCTATGTGACCATTCCATTTCAGGGCTCTTTTTAAGTCATAATGTTTTTTTTTTTTTCTTGGGTCTGGTAGAAATTCCTTTGAAGATTCACCACCATTACCTACACCGACGCCTTCTCTGCCTACTACTGTCCAGACAATGGGCAAATAATTTTTTTTTTATGTCTGAGTTTTGATTTGTCTTTTGCGCTCCTTTATTGTGGCGATTACAATGTGACATAATTTTCAAGACACTAAAAGAAGATTTAAAACATTTTGAAGTGGATTTTTTTTTTGTTTGTCCACTTCTCCAAGTCTTATTCTCCTTCAGCATTTATTTCTTTTCATTGTAATCCTCTTTAAAGATATCACAAAAAAAAAACAACAACAACAATGGACAAATTGAAGCTGGCGAGAAAAAATATGCACACCAGTCAATAGTAGCATGGAAAAATGTGTCAGCTATGTAATTGTTCTGTTTATGAGTCATTTTTTAAGCAGGGCTCTATAGAGGAGTAAATGAATGCCTTTTTAAGTAGGCGAACATGTAGGAAGTTCTTTAGGAAAATCTCGATTTAATGAGTCTCAAAGTAGATATTCAAATAGGCTGTTGCAGTCGTAAGACAATGTGCAAAGATGGTGTAGAAATTGCAATGAATATGACAATCAAGCAACAATAAGAAATCTGGGAAGTTTCCCCTTGACTCCAAAAACAGTTCATAATGTTTGAAGTGTTGATCATTTAACTAATATCATACATATTACTAGCTATAATGGTGAATCGCGATTTCTAACATGCCATGTATCAACACTTTTGTGAAATTGATTAAGGTGCTCTACATACCCAACGACTGTTGAGTACGGTGTAGAGCATGTTTTTGTAATTTTTAATGATATAATTTTTTGACGATTTCGCGGAATTTTGTGAAGAATTTGGCCGAGATTTTATTTCAAAATGTGGTCGATTAAAAAACACTCATTAATTTCTCCATCTACTGAACGAATTATTAAATTCGGAGTAAAATACCACAACGGCAACACTGGGCTTTTTATATGATTAGGTGATGGGTATGGTCATTCAAAAATTTTTTTTCATAATATTCAGCTTTTTTTTCCATTTGACCTAACAAACATTTTTAGTAAAGCCGTTATTTTAAACAACATTTAGCGGATATGTTCATCACCGTCCTAGTTTTACAAATGCTTTGATCTTTGTTTATTCTTTCTCATTAAGTTCCTTATACATGAATTGTGAGAATTTCTTTTACTTCAACAGAAAAAGTAAATAAACTTGTTACAATTGTTCTTATTTCGCTTCTTCTTTTTCGTTAGGTTTTTGCGAAAAATCTGATATATTTGTTGAACATTTCTTGCACAAGAAACGGAAGTCATATTGAAATATGGTGGCCATTCACTATAATATTTCAGTGTAAAATTTTGTTGGTTTTTTCCCTCATGTTCTCATTTGTGGTTTAGTGGTGTGCGTTACCCGGCTCATGTTCTTCTAGACGAAGAAATTAAATACGTTCTGCGTGTTTTTTTATTTTGTTTTCGCTGTGCAAATCTGGAGACGTGGTTGAAAAGATGCAAAAAAGTAGTAATTTAAACTTTCCGTATGAAATAAAGTTCCCAGAGCAATGTCTGCCAAGCCAACACTTAGTCAGTTAGTCACATAGTGTTTGAGAGAGAGAAAGATTCCCAAGAATTTTCACACACAAACATCGACCGCATTTACTATGCAAACAATCGAATGGCCATAGTGCTGATGGTATGAATATCAGCGATGAAAGCCGGTTAATGAAGATGATATCACGTATCCCCAGATGTCTAGGCGTGTGTGTGTGTGACGATTTGTTTCAGAAAAACCTAGAGCTATAATTATTGGAATAGAAAATGTAATGTTAGCTATTTGCCATGGATGCAGCACCAATCAACCAACAAACGGCATTAAATAAACCGCAATAGTTTACTTTCGGAAATTTCCAGAGGATTTTTCACAAATGTCATAGAAATCTAAGAAAAAAAATTTTAATAATGAAGCGAAATTTGAACATTTTACCAAATGGAAGTTGGCTGCTAAAGTGTTGATCTTTTTTTTTTTTGCATGTTCTCTTCAAAATTATGGGAATTCTAAATAATGATGATGACTTTATGGCAGAAAATACAAAACCTGAGAGCATTAATGACAAAATATTAAATTAGCCTAAACACAGCAAAAGGCGTAGGAGAGGGGAGAACATTTTTTATGAAAGTAAAATATGGCGAAGAATTCTATTGAAATAAAATATTGACAAATTCTTCTTTTGGGATTTTGACGAAAAATACTATAGAAATAAAATATTGACAAATTTTTTCAAAACTAAAATTTTGGAAAAATATATAAAAAACATGTTCAAAGTTTTTGAGGAAAGAAAAATCGAAACGCTTAAGAAAAAGAATTTGAAATATTTAAAAAATTTTGAAAATAATATTTGATACATTTTTAAGGTAGCTTTTCACTAAGTAACCGTTGAGTGGAGTGGAAATGAATTCATTTCGCTCCTTAAAAAAATACAGTATCTCGGATAAGGTACTACCCATTGTTCAAAAATGTTTAAAGCCTTTCAAGGACAACTTCGATTGTATTATCCTTAAGGTGGTTGGTGATCTGCGTCTGTTTCTGGTGGAGAGGCAGATCTAAAGGTCAGCTGTAGGCTCCAAAGACCCAACAGCTTCAGTGGTGGCATTAGACGGTAGCATGTAGTCCGACACTTTACAGGTGTGGGTGCCATTGCACCTGCAGTCAAGAGTAATGCTTCAAGCGCACAACCAGTCGTTAACGAATCAGAAGAGACGGATTTCCCAGAGGGATGTGCAGTTCATTCCCTCCTTTTAAGTAAAGGTGGTGTTTCCAAATCAAACTAAGACAGCGACTGGGATTCGCAGCTGAATCGAGAAATGACGTCAGCAATATGACTGCAGCAGTGAAGGAGGGCTTTGCAAATCGCACAAGAAGATCGAAAAACAAACCGGGGTTACGACGAAGGTGACTGAGGAATATATACCGGCAACGCAATAGGGTGAAAGTACAGGATGCTCGTAGTCCTTGTGCCGAATTTCATCAAAATTGGATGAAAATTGAGAACTCTAGGGGCTCAAAAAGTCAGAACTGGGCATCGGTTTATATCGGGGCTACGAAGGTTTACACCGGGGTACGACGAAGGTGGCTGAGGAATATATACTGGCAACGCAATAGGGTGAAAGTGCAGTATGATCGTAGTCCTTGTGCCGAATTTCATCCAAATTGGATGAAAATTGAGACTCTAGGGGCTCAAGAAGTCAGAATTGGCCATCGGTTTATATCGGGACTATATTAGCTTTTAGACGTTGGAAGTCGGAACAGAAGTCCTTGTGCCAAATATCAGCCAAATCAATAGAAAATTCAGGCTTCTAGGGGCTCAAGAAGTCAAATCTGGAAATCGGTGTATATAGGAGCTATATCAGACCGATTCGAAACATACTTGGCATGGAGATTAGAAGTCGAAACAAGAGCCCTTATGCCAAATCGGATAAAAATTGAGGCCTCCAGGGTCTTAATAAGTCAAAAATGACGATCGGTTTATATGGGGGCTATATCCAAATCGGGTCCGATGTGGCCTATTTGTCGCCAATGAGCTATGGTGATAAAAAGTATCCGGGCAAAATTTCAAGTGGATGTCTATTCGTTCGCACGCTATCGTGACTTCGAAAGCTATCGCAGAAATTGGAAACCGCGAAAAAGCAGAAGCAGCTAAGCAGGCCAAGAACAGCAGAGACTCTCACGACATCTAATAACATGTCTATGCCTTCGACGGTGCAAAATAAGAGAAGTACACCGAGTCCAGTCGATGAAAACCTCGGCAAAAAGAAGAAGGACAAAGCTGTAGAAATGAGACCACCAGCGACAACGGCCGAAAAGAGGAAGTCCGACAAAGAGGCAAAAATGCCGAAGATGCCCCGCGGCGAAAACCGTGAGCTCGGAAACCACAGAAACGTAAGCAGGGACCGGAGGCCGTGGTAATACAACCGAAACAAGAGCTTTTACCCAACGACCTACAGTTATATAAAGTATCCGTGGGCAATTTTAAGTGGATATCTTTATTCTTTAGAACGCTTCGTGACTTCGTACGCTACCGCAGTAATTGGTAAACCGTGGAGAATCAGCTATGTAGGCCAAGAACAGCAAAACCTCTCACGACATCTAATAACATGTGTATGCTTTCGACGGCGCAAAGTATGAGGAGCGCATCTTATCCAGTGGATGAAAACCCCGGCAAAAAGAAGAAGGACAAAGCTGTAGAAATGAGACCACCAATGAAAACGGCCGAAAGGTGGAAGCCCGACAAAGAGTCAAAAATGCCGAAGAGTACCCCGCGACGAAAACCGCGAGTTTGGAAACCGAGGAAACGTGGGCAGAGACCCGAGACCGTGACAAAAAAACCGAAAGAAGGGCACAGCTACGCAGAAGTGCTCCGGGACCTTAGGCTTAACGCGAAACCGGAGGAATCCGAAGTTGCCATCCGCTCCGTCCAGAAGACGAAAACTGGTGTTATTCTCCTCGTGATGGTCAGAATGGGAATAAGGAAAGAGTGGGTGAGCGCTGCGAAACATAGTCTGTCTCATGAGATGTTAAATTTTGAATGGGCCAACTTGATTGATTCCGGGTGAGCCAGCTTGGCCCACGCCACCATATGGGGCTAGCAGCCAAATACTCTGGAGACACTCCCCGGCTCCCTAGATCCGCAGGATTATCTTCCGAGTGAACGTTATACCAATTGTGGTTTCCTACATTATATTATCCTATGGTGGTGGGTATAAATAGAGCGTTAGCGGACAACCTGGGAATGAAAGGGGGAGATCACGGATGACATGATGAGGCATTTGATGCAAATGCATTTAGGCATTTTTAAGGCACCCAGAGAAAAGGCCTCAAGCCGATCAAAAATCGCATAATATAAAATATATATATATATATATAAAAATGAAATTGTTGCGCTTTGTTTGTTTATTATTTGTTTGAACCCGGCTGGGCTCCCGGTGAAAATAGGGTACTACATTTTTATACCCTCCACCATAAGATGGGGGGTATACTAATTTCGTCATTCTGATTGTAACTACTCGAAATATTCGTCTGAGACCCCATAAAGTATATATATTCTTGATCGTCGTGAAATTTTATGTCGATCTAGCCATGTCCGTCCGTCTGTCCGTCCGTCCGTCTGTCTGTCGAAAGCACGCTAACATCCGAAGGAGTAAAGCTAGCTGCTTAAAATTTTGCACAAATACTTCTTGTTAGTGTAGGTCGGTTGGTATTGTAAATGGGCCATATCGGTCCATGTTTTGATATAGCTGCCATATAAACCGATCTTGGGTCTTGACTTCTTGAGCCTCTAGAGTGCGCAATTCTTATCCGATTGGAATGAAATTTTGCACGACGTGTTTCGTTATGATATCCAACAACTTTGCCAAGTATGGTTGCATCGGTCCATAACCTGATATAGCTGTCATATAAACCGATCTGGGGTCTTGACTTCTTGAGCCTCTAGAAGGCGCAATTCTTATCCGATTGGAATGAAATTTTGCACGACGTGTTTCGTTATGATATCCAACAACTGTGCCAAGTATGGTTCAAATCGGTCCATAACCTGATATAGCTGCCATATAAACCGATCTGTGGTCTTGATTTCTTGAGCCTCTAGAGTGCGCAATTCTTATCCGATTGAAATGAAATTTTGCACGACGTGTTTTGTTACGATATCCAACAACTGTGCCAAGTATGGTTCAAATCGGTCCATAACCTTATATAGCTGTCATATAAACCGATCTTGGGTCTTGACTTCTTGAGCCTCTAGAGTGCGCAATTCCTATCCGATTTGAATGAATTTTGGTACGTAGTATTTTGTTATGATATCCAACAACTGTACCAAATATGGTTCAAATCGGTTCATAACTTGATATAGCTGTCATATAAACAGATCTGGGGACTTGACTTCTTGAGCTTCTAGAGGGCGCAATTCCTATCCGATTTGGCTGAAATTTCGCAAGACGTTTTTTATTGTTACTTTTAACAACTATGTAAAAAAAAGTACAAGTCGGTTTATAACCTGATATAGCTGCCATATAGACCGATCTGGGATCTTGACTTCTTGAGCCTCTAGAGGTCGCAATTATTATCCGATTTGCCTGAAATTTTGTACGACGGATTCTCTCATGACCATTAACATACGTGTTTATTATGGTCTGAATCGGTCTATAGCCCGATACAGATCCCATATAAATCGATCTCTCTATTTTACTTCTTGAGCCCACAAAGGGCGCAATTCTTATTCGAATTGGCTGACATGTTACACAGGTCTCCAACATATAATTTAATTGTGGTCCAAACAGGACCATATCTTGATATCGTTTTAATAGCAGAGCAACTCTTTTCTTATATCCTTTTTAGCCTAAGAAGAGATGCCGGGAAAAGAACTCGACAAATGCGATCCATGGTGGAGGGTATATAAGATTCGGCCCGGCCGAACTTAGCACGCTTTTACTTGTTTGATATCCGAATGGTGGGTGGATCATCTCCCAAACCCCAATTTTCAAAAACGCCAGATCTCTGAGATACGTGCACCGATGTTAGCGAAATTTTATTTTTAGCGGGGGGCTACCCCCAAAAACCCCTAACAGGACTCTTTCACCGCTTTGGGTAATATGGGTATCAAATGAAAGATATTTAAAATTGACATACAAATGCAGCAGCACATATTTACCGATTGGGAGAATAAGGATATCAATTGGGAGGAATTTCAAGTAGAGTAAAAAGTTGGCATACAAATTTATTCCTTGGTTTTTCCTTCAAATTGGGATAGACACAGGAGTACCTGCGGATCTTAAACAATGTGCGATTCCAAGTGGTAGCTATGAAATATGATTTTTGTATATAGATAAGCAATAAAAAAAATTAATTAGTGTGGATCTGAACGAGGCCCGCAGCCCTGAATATCTCGATCGCAACCTTCAAAATGCTTGACATAAAATCGTGCTCTAGCACGATGATAATATTATTTCAGGGTCCGCCACCTCAACTCCCCTCCTACTATGGCAATAAATAATGAGTATTTGATAGTAGAAAACGAAATTGATATCCAATTTTGAGGCCAAGTGTTTGGGGTCGTCTCACCCCTTAAACTCCGCCTAAACCAATGGAAATTGGGGCTCAATTAAAGGAAAATTGAGAGTAGAGCACGATGCTGATATTTTTTCAGGGCTAAGTGTGTGGGTAGCCGCCCCACCCTACATAACCCTCAAACTGGACACCTTTATGGAAAAAGGGACTCCAATGTGGTTTTTGGTGGGAATCTGATATCTACTTTCGGGTCAAACCAAAACCAAGAAAATTAAGTAGATCTACATCCAAACTTTAATGGGCCGACCCTCTCTTACCATATTTTCAAAAACGCCAGACCTCGGGGATGGATGGGGCTATTTAAGCGAAATTTTGTTTGTTTATAATAACTCAAAAACAGAAATTTGGTATCTTTATTTAAGGTGGGATATCAAGGGGGACCGCCCTACCTCCAAAGCCTGCCAAATGGAAATATAAATCAATAATGACAAAATGGGGTTCAAATGAAAGGTATTTGAGACCAGGTCACGAATTTGATATATGGGCGCCTACCTCACCCCAAAAATACCCCCATACCGGATATATTTACCGACCACAGCAATATTAGGCTCAAATTAAAGGTATTTGGGAGTAGAGCACGAAAATCGTATCCACATTGGAGCGAAATATCTGAAAGGCTTGCCAGCACCCCACAACAGGATTTATTTCTTGTCGTGGCAGTATAGGGCTCAGATAAAATAAGAGTGTGAAAGAAGGTGCAGCGGAGTGGGCCCTGTCCAGCCAGTTTTCTATAAAATTTCCCCTTATAAAAAAAAATCTTAAAAGCAAGAAAAAAAATTGTTGGCTGAAAATAAAATTTTGACAATATTTTCTTTAGAAATAAAATTTTGTTAAATTTTCAATAGAAATAAAATTTGGTTAGATTTTCTATAGAAAAAAAAAAATACAAAATTTTCTGTGAAAAAAATTTTGAAAAAATATTCTATAGAAATATAATTTTTACAAAACTTTTGTATAGAAATAAAATTTTGTATTTAAGTAAAATTTCGACAAATTTCAGTTTCTCCTACTCCCCAAGACATAAATTTTGCCTACGCCACTGCTTAGCTATTTACTTAAATTTTCTGCTTGAGTGATTCACTAAGTGTAGGTGTATGGGATTCTTCACACCTTTATTTTAATGATCCTCCTTTTTTTGCTTCTTCCCTCTCGGCCTCCCTCCCCTTAGAAATTAATTAACTTTTATGGAAGTTCGGAGGTAAAAAAAAATAATGAATTTTACAATCATCATTTGCCAAAGCCTTATGGCTTCAAATTATTATTTTTGTAATTTTTTTTTTGTTTTGAATTTCAGCCGCTGTTTGCAAAATTATTTGTTTTTTTCTTGACCTTGGCAGAGAATCTTTGAACTTCATTTAAAATTCTTCCCCCCTTTTGGTGTGGATACCTTTTGTTTTCGGTATTGATGATGTTTCAAACTAAAAATTTATATGTGAACATGGTTTGGCCATATTGTTTGTTAGTCATTATGCAAAGTTGCCATTGTTGATTATGTGTTCTGTGAAAAAAACTCCTTCAAATGTTTTAAATGTTTAAAATGTATTTTTTCAAGTGCTTCTTTTGTTTTCGCAATTGATGTGGCTTTTCGAGAAGATAATCATCATCGTTTGAAGTGATCGTAAATTGTTTTTGTGTCTTTTAAAAGATTTCTTTCAACTACTGATGCGAGAGCCAACACTTTGTGGGCTAGTATTGACTGTTATTGGGGTTGAGTTGATGGAATTAGAAAAAAAATCATTGACTAATTGCCAGCAGATGTTCAAAATGTTATTGACTCTGCGCGTATATTTGTTTTTTTTTATTTGTTTGATTTCTAAGGAGGTGAACAGAAATAAAAACATATCAAGTGTTATTGAAATAAATTTAAAAAATAATTTTTTTGATGTCAAACTTACAATTGGTTTGAAATAGGTATGAATCGAACTATGAAGTAGTATCAAGGTTGATTGATTACTTGGCCAGAACA
Source organism: Stomoxys calcitrans (assembly GCF_963082655.1). Taxonomy (NCBI): domain Eukaryota; kingdom Metazoa; phylum Arthropoda; class Insecta; order Diptera; family Muscidae; genus Stomoxys; species Stomoxys calcitrans. Next base: position 195,839,509 of record NC_081553.1, read on the forward strand.
TTGAATTAAATTTTAGAAATTGTGGTATTTGGTTGTTTAGTTTGATGTTTAACCTTGATTCATTGAGAAGTGTTTGTAACAGGTTCTGATTGGTCACATGTTGGTGATAAAATGAATTTGATAAATTTAATTTTCACAATAAATATAAAATCTTGCAAAATATTTCTTTTGAAAATGAAAATTTCTTCAAAATCAAAGGAAGAAAAAATTTTCTATAGAAATAAAATTTTTACAAAAACAAGAAAAATATTCTAGGATTTCTTTGTCCAGATGAAACCAGTAGGCTTTGATTTTGCTTCTATTTAGAATAGATAGAAAATAAAAACATAAAAATGCATTAGGGCCAGAGGCCACCGTAGCGCAAAGGTTAGCATGTCCGCCTATGACGTTGAACGCTTGGCTTCGAATCCTGGCGAGACCATTAGAAAAACAAACATTTTCAGCGGTGGTTTTCTCCTCCTAATGCAGGCAACATTTGTGAGGTACTGAGCCATGTAAAACTTCTCTCCAAAGAGGTGTCGCACTGCGGCACGCCGTTCGGACTCGGCTATGAATCGGACTGCTCTCATTGATATGTGAGAAGTTTGCCCCTGTTCCTTAGTGGAATGTTCAAGCGCAACATTTGCATTTTGCTTTTAGGACAATACGTCGCTATGTTTTACTTATACAGAATTCGTTTCGAAAACGCCTTAATGATATAAATACCACATTAACCACGCTCGACAACACTGTCTTTTCCTTTTGCTTTTTACTATAGAAAAAATTTTATATTTTTCTAAAATGTTGACCGAAATGCCTATAAAATAAAATTTTAGAACATTTTCTGTAAAAATTAATTTTTTAAAATTTCCTTTAGAGAAAGTCATTTTTTGTACCCATTACCTGAGAAAAGAGTAGATTTGGGCCTGTTTGCTTGGGCAAGGGTAGTTTTAGTACCATTTTCCTTAAACAAGGATATTTTTGTATCCTTTTCCTTTGGACAAAGGTGGTTTTAGTACCCATTTCGTTTGGCAAGGGTAATTTTACTAGCCTTTTCCTTGGGCAAGGGTAGGTTTAGTACAATTTTCCTTCGGCGAGGGTGGTTTAAGTAAACTTTTCCTTGAGAAAGGGTGGTTTTAGTACCTTTTTCCTTGGGCAAAGGTGGTTTTAGTACCGATTTCCTTTGTCAAGGGCAATTGTAGTAGCCTTTTCTTTGGGAAGGGTGGTTTCAGTACCCTTTTCCTTGGGCATGGGTGGTTTTAGTACCCTTTTCCTTGGGGATGGGTGGTTTTAATATACTTTTCGTTAGGCAAGAGTGGTTTTAGTAACCTTTCCCTTGGACAAGGGTAGTTTTAGTATTCTTTTCCTTGGGCAAGGGTAGCTTTAGTACCCCATTCTTTGGGGATGGGTTGTTTTACTACCCTTTTCCTTGAGCAAGGGTAGTTTTAGCACAGTTTTCCTTGGGAAAGGGTGGTTTCAGTACCCCTTTCCTTTCGCAAATGTAATTTTAGTAGCCATTTCTTTGTGAGAGGGTAGATTTAGTACCCTTTTTCTTGGGCAAGGGTGTTTTTAGTACCATTTTCCTTGGGCAAGGGTGGTTTAAGTAAATTTTTCTTTGGGTAAGGGTGGTTTCAGTACCCTTTTCCTTGAGCATGGGTGGTTTTAGTACCCTTTTCCTTGGGAAAGGGTAGTTTTAATACCCTTTCCTTGGGCAAGGGTAGTTTTAGTACCATTTTCCTCAGGCAAGGATAAGGAAAATGGTAGGCAAGGGTAATTTAAGTACCTTTTCCCTTGGACAAGGGTAGTTTTAGTTCCTTTTGCTGTGGGCAAGGGTAGTTTTAGTACCCTTTGCCTTGGGCAAGCGTAGTGATAGTACCCTTTTCCTTATGCAAGGGTAGTTTTGGTACCCTTCCTTGGGCAGGGGAAGTTTTAGTAGCTTTTGCCTTGGCCAATGTGAATTTTAGAAAGTTTTGTCAAGGGTAAGGGTATTTTTGGTACCTTTTTGCCTTAGTCAAGGGTAGTTTTAGTACCCTTTGCTTTGCGCAAAGGTTGTTTTGGTAGCTTTAGCCCTGGGTAAGTGTGGTTTAAGTAGCATGTTTTTGCGCATGGGTAGTTTTATCACACATTTGCTTGGCTATGGGTAGTTTTAACACCCTTGTCTTTGGCAGGTGCAATTTTTTTTGAAGTTTCAAAAAAAGCTATAACTTTAACAACATTTTTCATAAAAATAATTATCGAATAAAAATTTAAATCATTTTTCTATAAAAATAAATTGTGATAAAATGTGCAATAGGGAAAGTCAGTTTTAGTACCGTTTTTCTAGGAGAACAGAAGTTTTAAGGCCTTTTTTTGGGCAAGGGTAGTTTTAACCCCTTTTTCTTAGTCAGGTGTAGTTCTAGTACCCTTTTCATTGGGCAAGGGTAGTTTTGGTACCCTTTTCATTGGGCAAGGGTAGTTTTAGTATCCTTTTCCCTGTGCAAGGGTGATTTTAGTATCAGTTTCCTTGGTCAAATGTACTTTTTGTACCCTTTTCCTTGGGCAAGTGTACTTTTAGTACTCTTTTCCCTGGACAAAGGAACTTATAGTACCCTTTTCCGTGTGCAAGCGTACTCTTAGTACCCTTTTCCTTGGGCAAGGGTATTTTTAGTTTCCTTTGACTTGGGCAGATATATTTTGAGTACCCTTTGCCTTGGGTAAGGGCAGTTTAAGTACCCTTAATCTTGGGCAAGGGTAATTTTAGTACCTTTTGCCTTGGACAAGGGTAGTTTTAGTACCTTTTACCGTGGGCAAGGAAAGATTTAGTTCCCTTTGCCTTGGGCGAGGGTACTTTTAGTACCTGTTGCATGACCAATGATACTTTTAGCACCCCCTTTCCTGGGGCAGGGTACTTTTAGTATCCTTTTCCCTGTGCAAGGGTTTTTTTTGAACCCTTTTCCCTGTACAAGGGCAATTTTAGTTCCCTTTTCGCTAAGCAAATCTACTTTTAGTACTCTTTTGCCCGGGCCAGGGTACTTTTAGTACTCTTTCCCCGGGCAAGGGAACTTATAGTACCCTTCTCCCTTGTGCAAGCGTACTTTTAGTGGCCTTTTCCTTGGGCAAGAATACTCAGTTTCCAACTAAATTGTTTTTAGCTTGCCTTAGAATAGCCGAAGACAAATTTCATTTCAATTTTTTTATTTTATAAAAAATTTTGAACAACTCGATCTTCGTGCAAAATTCTCTGAAATGTTTATCTTTTTCTTTTTATCCTAGTATTAGGGCGTTCACTCGATTATTCGTTATTCGATTAACCCATTATTCGCGGCCTTTCAAAATATCGAACATTTGAAAATGAAACATTTTGAAATAAACAGATAACCGAGTGATTTAGGACGGTTAATCGATTTATCGTTTGTTTGTGAAACAAGCTTAAAAATGTATGAATTGTGTAATTTTGCTGCCCAAAAAACATTTGGTTTCTACTTGGGCAAAATTTCATTCGACGGTGATGAGAAATATTTTTTTTTTTGTTCAAAAAGGAGTAAAGGAGTATTAATAGGCCAATAATACTTCAAGTCGACATACCTGTATGAAAAATATTTGAAGGTTAAGATCGCAAAATATATCTGCAAAATGCAAATTTTGCCCATGAACATTCCACTAAGGAACAGGGGCAAACTTCTCACATATCAGTGAGTGCAGTCCGATTTGAATTTAAGGTCAATGATAAGGGACCTCCTTTTTATAGCCGAGTTCGAATGGAGTGCCGCAGTGCGACACCTCTTTGGAGAGGAGTTTTACATGGCTTAGTACCTCACAAATGTTGCCAGCATTAGGAGGGGAAAACCACCGCTGAAAATGTTTTCTGATGGTCTCGCCAGGTTTCGAACTCAGGCGTTCAGCCTCATAGGCGGACATGCCAACCTCTGCGCTACGGTGGCCTCCATATATATATCTAACTTTGTTTTATTATCTTTAACAATTATTATCAGTTAATTGTTCAACCTGAATTTTCAAATAAACGATTAATCGAATAATCCAAAATTATAAATAAATATACCCTACCATAGAAACTTTTGCCAAAATATAGTTTTGGAGAAAATTTAATCGAATTTTGGATTTCTATGACGTTTTTGACAAAGTTTATTGTTGGGAAACATACAATTAGGTGTCTTTTTCACAACTTTTCTTTTTTTTTTTTGAGCACTTTCCCTTTCTAAATAGCGCTTACACCTTATCTTGGCCTATAATGACATTTTTTAATGTTATACCCTATATGGACGTTATAACTTTCAGCATTTGTTTCCCACACTGGTTAGTAAAAAAACCCCCTGTAGAGTTAAACAAACTCTTGTTAATGTAGCCATTACAGCAAGCTATTTAATTGTAAAGAGATACCTAAAAGAGGCGGTTTAAGTTGCATTTAAATAAGCATAGCGTGTACACTTCTTTAGTCTAAAATGCTTAACAATGGATAGGGGGCTTCTGGACTTTCCCATTAACTCAACCGTATCAAAAGATGAATGCATGTGAAAATTTGCAAAAAAAAAGGAAACAAGTAAAAAGATAAAACAAAAGCATCTGTAATTTCATGTTGTTGCACATTAAAGCTAAAATGTAGAACATCTGAATTGAGATAAGTTCATATGCTAAGTTCAAGGAAAAACAGCAGAAATTTATTTTTAGCGAGAGAAAAAAGAAGAGAAATAGCGGTATTAGTTAGGCAATGTAGTAGTTGCATGAGTTCTTTATGCAAAAGTAAAGAAATACGAAATTGTTCTTGAATTTATTTTCTAAGGCTTTTCTAAGCTATTCTTTGAAAAAAAGACAGTAAACTGATTATATTAAGCGGCACACTATCTTATAGAAATTTTAAAAATTTATTTAAAACTTTGCTTGTTAAGAATGTCTGACTCTGTATTAGAGTCCAAAGATTGAGAGGCACTGTAATTATTTTTGTATAAAGGCGTTTTAAAATCCACCCCCTACACAGTCCCATACTTGTCTTTTTTATGAATACAATAAATATCAATCTGTAATCAAAAGACTTAAGACACATGCTGAAAGAAATTATATCCAAAATAAGGTTTGTTGCTTAAGTCTTTTAACAAGGTTTGCTGTTTAAGTCGTTAAACAAGGTTTGTTGCTTAAGTCTTTTCGAACAAAGTTTGTTGTTTAAATCTTTTGTGGTGGATTAGATATTTTTTTTTAATTAAATTAATGCTTTGCTGGTTCTATTTTATTTTTTAGTCCGGAAAAAACAAACTTAAGACCTATGACACATCCTTAAGCAAGGAACGCAGACAAACAAAATAAATAAAAAAAAAAATAGTTTTTCCCCTCAGAAACAGATGTACCGATTTTTTTGAAATTTTCACAGATGGTGACCCCGTGGTGAAAATAGGGTACTACATTTTTTGATAACTGAAGGGGGGGGCGGACCCTCCCCCTTACCCAAATTTTCAGAAACGCCAGATCTCGGAGATGGGTGGTGCGATTTAATCGAAATCTGTGCTCTTATACAGTACCCTGAAAATAAAAATTTGAAATCCAAATTTCGGGTGGGGTATCTAGGGGGGACGCCCCACCCCAAAACCTACCAAACATATATTTAGACCAATCACGACAATATGGGACTCAAATGATAGGTATTTAGGATAAGAAAACATATCTTATATCCAATAGTCGGAACAAATGTTAGGGGGACCCCCCCAACCTCCCTAAATCGGACATATTTACCGACCATGGCAATATGGGACTCAAATGAAAGGTATTTGCGAGTAGAATACGAATCTGATATCCAAATGTGGGACCACGTTTCTGGGGGTCCACCCCTTCCCCTAAACGACCCCCATGCAGGACTTATTTACTGACCATGGGAATATGGGCCTTAAATAAAAGGTATTTGAATGTAGAATACGAATCTGATATCCAAATATGGGACCAAGTGTTTGGGGGGCCGCCTCTCACCAAAAACATCCCCTAAGGGGGACAAATTTACGACCATAGCAATATGGGGCTCAAATGAAAGGTCGTTGGGAGTAAAGCACCCCACCCCCACAACACCACCCAAAAAGTAAGTATTTGCTGACTATTGCAATATGAGGCTCAAATAAGATGGTTTATAAAGTGGAACACGTGTCCGATATATATTTATATTGTATATATATATTTATAAATATATTTATATTTATATCCGATATATTGGGTTGCCCAAAAAGTAATTGCGGATTTTTTAAAAGAAAGTAAATACATTTTTAAAAAAAATTAGAATTAACTTCAATCATACATACTTTTTTACACTTTTTTCTAAAGCAAGCTAAAAGTAACAGCTGATAACCGACAGAAGAAAGAATGCAATTACAGAGTCACAAGCTGTGAAATTTGTCAACGCCGACTATATGAAAAATCTGCAATTACTTTTTGGCAACCCAATATTTTCAAGGCCATCTCACCGAGTGGCCGCCCATCCCTCAAAACACCCCCCAAGCCGGTCATGTTTGCCAACTATGGAAATATGGGGCTCAAAAGGGAGTGGGAGTAGGCCACGTATTTGATATCAACATTGGGGGCTAACTGTCTAGCGGAAGTCCCACCACCATAACAACCCCCAAATAGGACGTATTTGCTCACCAAGACAATTTGGGGCTTAAAGAGAGTGGAACTAAATATTCATAGTTTTTAGGGCCAATACCCCAAACCGGACATATTTGCTGACTTTTGCAAATAAGATTAGAAAACGGATTTGATATCCAATTTCGAGGCCAATGGCAATATGGGGTTCAAATAAATCATATATAGATATATGAGAATAGAGCACGTTGCTGATATACTTTCCGGGCTTAGTGTTTGGGGGGACCACCCCAATCCACAAAACACCCCTAAATCGGGCATATTTACCAACCATGTCAATGTGGAGCTTAAATGAAAGGTATTGGGGGGTAGAGCAAGAATTGATACCCATTTTCGGGACCAATTTTCCGGGGGTCTACCCCTTTTCCAAAATACCCCACAAACAGCAATTTTTTAATGACCATCGCAATATGGGGCACAAATAAAGGTATTTGGGAGTAGAATACGAATTTGATATCCAAATATAGGACCATGTATTTAGGGCATCACCCCTTTTCCAAAACACCCCCAAAGGGAAACAAATTTTTCGAGCATGCCAATATGTGGCTCAAATGAAAGGTATTTGAGATTAGAAAACGAATTCGATAACCTAATTGATAACCATGCCAATATGTGGCTCAAATGAAAGGCATTTGAGATAAGATTTGATTACCTATTTTGGGCCCATGTGTTTAGGGGACGCCTCATCCTGTAAACTCCTCTTAAGCCAATGGCAATATGGGGTTTAAATAAATGGTATTTGAGAGAAGAGCACGATGCTGATATTTTTCCAGGGCCAAGTATCTGGGGGACCACCTCTCCCCCGAAAACACCACTAAATCAGACATCATGACAATATCGGGCTGAAATGATGTATTTTAAGAAGGGAGTACACCTTACATCCAAATTTAAATTCGTAGACCAATAAAGATCAGATAAAGGCACATTTATTGTTAAACTGTTAGTCAAGTTAGCATGGTATTTCACTAAAAGATCTTTAATTGCCTTCCTAGGAAACTTTTGTTTCATATAAAGTAAAAGAAGACGCAGCGGAGCGGGCTCGGGTCAGCTAGTTTCAAATAAAAGAACAAACATGTAAAACAATTTAAAAAAAAATATCAAAAATATTTTTTTCCATTTATAAAATTTCTAAAAAAAGTAATAATAAATTATTAGTAATTTTTTTCTTTTTATATATTTATATCATATAAATGATTTTTTTTTATTAAAACAAATTTCAAGGTTATTTTGTAAAACTTGGGGATTACTTCATAGTATGATACAAAAAGACATTTTTTTAGACGCATAACCATTAACCTACCCTCAAACAATTTTTCATCATATTGTTTCCCTCCACATTTTTGTATTTTTTTTTTTTTGAAACTTCAAAAAAAAAATGCTCTTCACTTTGACACAAGCATTTCAAAATGATTGATTACTAAAATGTTGTCTTTCTTTGTCGTTTTTTTGGTAATTTCTTGCAGATGGCACCTTTGACGAGGAGAAGATAAATGAAGATAAATTGCAAAAAGAAATCGATACGATTGAATACATAGATAAGTAAGTACTAATACGTGTTTATTTTATTATCTTTAACCAAATTAGCATATCAAGCTCCCACGACCGCAATCATCTGGGGTATTTCGCTATGTGAAGACTATGCTCCAGCACCAAAGAGTATTTTTATAAAAATTTCACTTTTTTTCTAAGGCGCCAAAAATGCCATAAAAATAAAAGAAAAAAAAACCAAAAACCATAACATAAACGTTTGATTTCCATAAACATGAGCTTGTTGTTTTTGATTACAACCAACTCGGCAGCTCTTCTGTATATCTCCAACTTCAAGTGTTTTTTTGGTAAGCAAATATGCTAATTAGGTTTTATTTGCGGGTGATAAATAAATTCACCTGGCTCTTCGTTTAACATACTTTCTTCTCAATTTTCTTTGTTTTTTTTTTGTTTCATTTGGGTGTGTTGTTTTTGAATAGAAATCGTCTAGAGTTGGTAACCAAAAATTAAGACAAACGAGTTGTAATTTAAATACTTAAATAGTTAAATGTAGCAATCCATTTTATTAAATTTGAGAAAATTGACAATTTAAACTTAAATACCGGCTAATTTAAATTGGAATTAATGAAGTGAAGAATTTTTTTTTAATTGGTCTTTTTTTTGTTGGATTTTTTGCAGATTTTTTTCTGTTTCAGTTTCACTTTCACTTCAGTTTTGATAAGTTGATGGCTATTGGGCAAATTTACAATGTTGAGTGTATGTTTAAAAACGAGTTATTCGGTAAATTCGTTTTTTAAGTTCATTGCCTTAGAGCCATGTCAGCCTGCATGGATGAATCTTCTTCATATTTCTTCATCTTCCTCAAATATGGCTGCATGATTTTAGCTAAATAAAATGGTCTGCCTTTTCATTTGGGGTTTCATGTCCACCTCAATTTTGTGGTTATTAATCAAACAGGTGTAACCAGTGTTATTTAAAATCCAATACAATAAAAGAGTAATAACTCAAACAAAAAAAAAAAAAAAACAAGTAAAAAGGCGTTAAGTTCGGCCGGGCCGAACTTTCGATACCCACCACCTCGGATATATATGTAAACCACCTTTCATCAAAATCTGGTGCAAAACTCATATATATATATAGCTATATCAATATATGTTCCGATTTGGACCAAATACTTATAAGTAAAAAACATTGTTCAATTGTATATAACAAAATATTGGTCTTTTTAGTAGGTATATCTAAAAGTAAACCGATTTGAACTATATACGACACGGATGTCGAAAAGCATAAAATAAGTCAGTGTGCCAAATTTCAGTGCAATCGGATTAAAAAAGCGCCTTTTATGGGGCCAAGACTTTAAAACGAGAGATCGGTCTATATGGCAGCTATATGCAAATCCTGATCGATCTAGACCAAATTGCAGAAATATGTGGAGGGGCTTAAACAATACAATAAATGATCGGACTATATGGCAGCTATATCCAAATCTGGACCGATCTCAGCCAAATTGACGGAGGATGTTGAAGGGGATAACACAACTCACTGTCCCAAATTTCCGCAAAATTGGATAATAAATGTGGCTTTTATGGGCCTAAGACCCTAAATTGGAGGATCGGTCTATATGGCATCTATACTTAAATCTGAATCGATCTAAGCCACATTGACGGAGAAAGTCGAGGGGCTTAAGACAACGTACTGTCCCAAATTTCAACAAAATCGGATAATAAATGTGGCTTTTATGGGCCTATGACCCTAAATCGGAGGATCGGTCTATATGGCAGCTATATCCAAATCTGAAGCGATCTGAACCATATTGACAGAGGATGTCGAGAGGCCTAAGACAACATACTGTCCCAAATTTCAGCAAAATCGGATAATGAATGTTGCTATTATGGGCCTTACACCATAAATCGGAGGATCGATCTATATGGCAGCTATATCCAAATCTGGACCGATCTGAGCCAAATTCACGAAGGATGTCGATGGGCCTTACACAATTCACTGCCCCGAATTTCATCAAAATCGGATAATAAATGTGGCTTTTGTGGGCCTAAGACCCTAAACCGGAGGATCGGTCTATATGGCAGCTATAACCAAATCTGAACCGATCTGGACCAAATTAAAGAAACATGTCAAAGGGCCTAAGACAACTCACTGTCCCAAATTTCAGCGAAATCGGACCATAAATGTGGCTTTTATGGGCCTTAGACCCTAAATCTGAGGATCGGTCTATATGACAGCTATATCCAAATCTGGACCGATCTGAGCCAAATTGACAAAGGATGTCGAAGGGCCTAACACAACTCACTGTCCCAAATTTCAACAAAATCGGATAATAAATTTGGATTTTATGGGCCTAAGACCCTAAATCGGCGGATCGGTCTATATGGGGGCTATATCAAGATATAGTCCGATATAGCCCATCTTCGAACTTAACCTGCTTATGGAAAAAAAATCTGTGCTCAATATCTCTATTTTTAAAGACTGTAGCGTGATTTCAACAGACAGACGGACAGACGGACGGACATGGCTAGACCGTCTTAGATTTTTACGCTGATCAAGAATATATATACTTTATAGGGTCGGAAATAGATATTTCGATGTGTTGCAAACGGAATGACAAAATGAATATACCCCCATCCTTCGGTGGTGGGTATAAAAACAAGTAAAAGCGTGCTAAGTTCGGCCGGGCCGAATCTTATATACCCTCCACCATTGATAGCATCTGTCGAGTTCTTTTCCCGGCATCTCTTCTTAGGCAAAAAGGATATAAGAAGGTCCGGTTTGGACCACAATTATATGTTGGAGACCTGTGTAAAATGTCAGCCAATTCGAATAAGAATTGCGCCCTTTGGGGGCTCAAGAAGTAAAATAGAGAGATCGATTTATATGGGAGCTGTATCGGGCTATAGACCGACTCAGACCATAAAAAACACGTATGTTGATGGTCATGAGAGAATCCGTCGTACGAAATTTCAGGCAAATCGGATAATAATTGCGACCTCTTGAGGCTCAAGAAGTCAAAATCCCAGATCGGTTTATATGGCCGCTATATCAGGTTATGAACCGATTTGAACCATACTTGGCACAGTTGTTGAATATCATAACAAAATACTACGTGCAAGTTTTAATTCCAATCGGATAAGAATTGCGCACTCTAGAGGCTCAAGAAATCAAGACCCAAGATCGGTTTATATTGCAGCTATACCAAGTTATGGAGCGATTTGAACCATACTTGGCAAAGTTGTTGGATATCATAACAAAACACGTCATGCAAAATTTCATTCCAATCGGATAAGAATTGCGCACTCTAGAGGCTCAAGAAGACAAGACCCAAGATCGGTTTATATGGCAGCTATATCAAAACATGGACCGATATGGCCCATTTACAATACCAACCGACCTACACTAATAAGAAGTATTTGTGCAAATTTTCAAGCGGCTAGTTTTACTCCTTCGGAAGTTAGCGTGCTTTCGACAGACAGACGGACGGACGGACGGACAGACGGACGGACATGGCTAGATTGACATAAAATGTCGCGATGATCAAGAATATATATACTTTATGGGATCGCAGACGAATATTTCGAGTAGTTTGTTCCGTATAAACTTAAAACGGCTGAACCAATTACCTTTTACAGATTTCACAGATTGTGTGGGTTGGTCTGAAAGGAAACATAGGCTATATAATTTTTTGATATCGGTTGGGGGGCGGACCCTCCCCCTTACCGCAAAAGTACTACCCAAAAAAGTGGACCTATCGGGACAATATGGGATTCAAATGAGGGTATTCAAGAGTAGAGTACAAATTTCAAGTTGGGTTCAAGTACCTTGGGTGCCGCCCCAGCCCCAAAACCCCTTAAAACAGGTTTATTTGACGATCATCACAATATGGGACTCAAATGAAAGGTATTCGGGAGTAGATTACGAATATGATCAGGAAGAAGAAATATGCTTTATAATTTGTTGATATCGGAAGGGTGCGGACCCTCCCCTTTAACCCAAAAATACCACCCAAAATCACAAATGGACCGATAAAGACAATAAGGATATCAAATGATAGGTATTAAAGAGCAGAGTACAAATATGGGTCCAAGTACCCAGGAAGTGGCCCTAATCCCAAAATGTCTAAAAACAGAGAAATTGGTCTTCTATATAAATTTGGGGCTTTAATGAAAGGTATTCGGGAGTAGATTATGAATATGGTCAGGAAGAAGAAATATGCTTTATAATTTGTTGATATCGGAAGGGGGCAGACCCTCCCCGTTAACCTAAAAATACCACCCAAAATCACAAGTGGACCAATAAAGACAAGTTGGATATCAAATGAAAGGTATTAAAGAGAAGAATACGAATATGGTATTAAAAAGTGGGTCCAAGTATCCAGGAAGTCGCCCTAACCCCAAAATGTCTAAAAACAGACAAATTGGTCTTCCATATCAATATGGGACTCAAATGATAAGTATCCAGCAGTAGATTACAAATATTGCATACAAAATTAGGTCCAAGTAATGTGAGGTCGCCTTACCCCCAAATACCCCCAAATGGGCATATCAGCCGACCATGGCTATATTGGATACAAATGAAAGATATTTTGGGAGTAGATAAACATGATGGTGGTGAGGTGGTCCCCCTTACACTTAGCCCTGAAAAAAAATTTCTGCATCGTGCTCTACTCTCAAATGCCATTTTTTAAACCCCCATATTGCCAATGCTTTAACGGGAATTTATGGGATGAGATATACCATTTAAACTTGGCCTCGAAATTGGTTATGAAATTGTTTTTCTAATCTCAAATACCTTTCATTTGAGCCAGATTGATATCAGATTCGTGGTCTATTCAAGAATACCTTTTATTTGAGCCCCATATTACCATAGTCGACAAACATGATCGGTTTGTTGGGCGTTTTGGGGGATGGGACGGACACTCATTGACTTGGCTCTGAAAATATATATCAGATTCGTGTTCTACTCTAAAATACCTCTTTTTTGAGCCCCATATTGCAATGGTCAGCAAATACGCCCATTTTACTCGCAAACTTCGATTTAGATATAGCTCCCATATATATCTTTTATTCGATATGGCCTTTTAAGCCTGTAGAAGCCACAGTTATGGTCCGATCTTTACACAATATGACATGAGGTGTTTTAATTGTCGTCCTCATATGTGTGCAATATTTCGTCAAAATCGGACCAAATGTAGATATAGCTCCCATATATTGTACATCTTTCATCCGATATGGTCTTTTGAGACTGTAGAAATCACAATTTTGGTCCGATATGTATAAAATTTAGCGTGAGGTGTTTTATTCGATGTCCTTATGTGTGTACAAAATTTCGTCTTAATCGGCCCAGTTTTAGATATAGCCCCCATATATATCCTTTATCCGATATGGTCTTTTAAGGCTGTAGAAGCCATAACGTTGGTCCGATCTCCACAAAATTAAGCAAGAGGTACTTCATTTAACTTTTTTTTACGTTTACAAAATTTCGTCAAAATCGGGCCAGATTTACATATAGCCCCCATATATATATTTTATCCGATATGGCCTTTTAAACTTGTAGAAGCCACAGTTTTGGTCCGATTTGAGACATTTTAATTAACGTCCCAATGCGTGTGCAAAATTTCATCAAAGTCGGTCTAGATTTAGATATAGCTCCGACATATATAACTTTCATTCGCGGGGTGTAGGGTGTAGGGTATATAACGTCGGCCCCGCCCGACTTTTGTCTTTCCTTACTAGTAATATACAAGATTTTGCCAAGATTTTCTCCTATAGAAAATATTTTCAAAATTTTATTTTTATAAAAAAAATTGGCCTAAAATTTTTTCTTGTTTTTTATTGTGTTTATGTTGCTTTATTTTGGTTTTTTGTTATTATTAATTTATTTATTTTTTTTTGTTTACCAACTATAATAATATGCCAATTTTGTTGTTACCTAATTTCACACACATCATCTGCCATAATTATATATGATTTATAAACTATTGAAACAACGGATGAGTCGAGGATTTGTTTGACCTACCTCCTACTGGGCTTGATGTGGTGTGTTGTTATTAAAGTTAAATTTTGTTATTAATTTTATTAACTATGCCATTCACACAAACACGGACCGAGTGTGTTTGTTAACAATGGGAGTTGAAATGAGGCAAACAACATTTTCAATAACACTGCAGCTATGATAAAACAAAAGAAATCGCTCAAACCTGATGCTATATGACAAAATTTTGACTGAATGTGGTTTGTTTGAGCTTATTATTTATGTGTTTGCCTCCTTAGTGGTGTTTTTGGGGAGTAGCAACACGAACAACAGCGTATGCTTTAACAGGGTGTTGCTTTTAGTGTAGCATTTATGCAACACCAATGGGCCCCTGCATAAAGGCAATTATGCAAATTTTGATTTATATTGTTTAATTTGTATTGTTTATAAAGTTATTAAATTCGTTTGTTATCTCTCGCCTGGGCATGAATATGTATTTATATATTCATGTCATATTTAATTTGAGATGTTGCTTCTTATTGTCATTGAATGAGTATTTAGAGTTTGTGTCTTAAACCTTTTGTTTTTTTTATGGAATAGGTACTCGCTAAGCAGACAGAATTTTTAATTTTGAAGACATTAAGCAACTTCTATTGTTTTCCTTAAAGAGTATTTCTTAATTCCTTTGTTTTCGAGTGCTTCATTTGGTATGTGCTTATTTTAATATAATGTTGGACTTTATAGGAAAAGTGTGTTTTTTAACGATGCTTGTTATCATAAAATTGGGAATCGATACACTTAGTCAGAGATAAGAATATAAACTAGGTATTTGATTTTTGGCATATAGCTCATACAGCTTTTAGATAATGCTACACCGATATACTTCGCTAGCGCAGATTGATTCCTATAGTTTACTAAGGGGTATACTCTCGAAAACTCTCAAAACTTCCTCATCTTCCATCGCAAGGACTTATGATTCTAATCTATATTATAGCATAGGTAGTATCAGTGTCTTGGAGAAAATAAGAAGGATTGGGATTAAAGGCTCCAGCTGTTTGGGAAACCCACTAAAATAAAAATCCACATTTGAAAGGAAAATCTAATTTAAATTTTAATCCACCACATAATTATTGTTCTTTCCCATATCATAAAATCTATAAGGTGTGGGATATTGTGTTGAGATCTAGTTTAAAATATTCAAATTGCTTATCTTTCTAAATTGCTAACATTATTCATTGTTGATTGGTATTGTGCTCTTGGTCTCTTCTTGCTATTAAAACAACTTAATATTCCCTATAATTTATTTGGAAATAATATCACTTAAAAAATTAGAATTTTTTATGCTAATGTTTGTTTCTTAAGTCTTTTGTTTTCTAATGGGATTTATGCAAAACTAAACATTTATTATCTTCTCCAATCGATATAAGCTGAACTCATAAAATTTTCAGAACTACTGAAGTATGCTGAATATCAGCCTTAGAAGACATTCTCTTTCATACTCATTTAACTAACTACCTTACCATTGTTATGCATATTGCCTTCACAGAGTATTTGCTATTTTATATTCTTGTTGTTTTGTTAAATATTCTTTCACTTTTCAAGCTACTGATATTATTGGGCCTTAAGGTTCAACACAAGTCATTAATCAATGAAAGTTTGTTTGGGATCTTGTTGATACGAATTCAATATTGAATTTAATATATTGATTACATAACGACATATTGTCAATTCTACACTCTTTGATCGAAACGGTCCGAAAGACAAATCCATTTTTCTTTGGTCATTAAACATTTCTATAGCACAATATGCAAATGAGCTACTTGGGAAATAATAAACCACAAATTAAGATATCAAATAACACCTTGGTGGTCAATCATCAACATATGATGGTGGTTAGCAGAATTGTTGCTTAGAATGAAACCTCAGCTGAATAAAGAAGAGAAGCGGAGTTGCAAAGATTTATACGTGGTAGAAAGAAGATATAAAGATTAGGATAAATGAGAAGATGATTATACAAAGCTATGAACCGACTAGCTCCAGAAATCATAACGGCTTAATAAAATGACAAAAAAAAAAATCTAATATATAACCAGTAAGGAAAGGAAAAGTCGGGCGGAGCCGACTATATTATATCCTACACCACCAAGTTTACGCAATACTTTTAATAGATAGCACTTATAACCAAATTTAGTCAGACTTTAAGTTTGCATAGCTATTGAAATGTCGAATAGATCCTTATACGAACCTTACGATTGTACTAAAATTGTGGCTTCTACAGCCTTAAAAGTCAAAACGCATAAAATATGTATATGGGAGTTTTATCTAAATCGATTTTGATAAAATTTTGCACTCGTATTGGGATGTCAATTAAACCATCTCAAGGAGAATTTTATAGAGATCGGACCAAAATTGTGACTTCTTCAGCCTTTAAAGGCCATATCGGATGAAAAATATATATGGGAGCTATATCTAAATCTGGACCGATTTTTATGGAACTTTGCGCACATATGAGGACGTTGAATAAAACGGTCCATGCCAAATTTTGTTAAGATCGGACCAAAATTGTGACTTTTACAACCTTAAAAGGCCGTATCGGATGAACAATATATATGGGAGCTATATCTAAATCTAGACCGATTTTTATGAAACTTTGCACACATATGACGACGTTGAATAAAACGGCCCATGCCAAATTTTGCAAAGATTGGACCAAAATTGTGGCTTCTACAACCTTAAAAGGCCATATCGGATGAACAATATATATGGAAGCTGTATCTAAATCTGGACCGATTTTTATGGAACTTTGCGCACATGTGAGGACGTTGAATAAAACGGTCCATGCCAAATTTTGTAAAGATCGGACCAAAATTGTGACTTCTACAACCTTAAAAGGCCGTATCGGATGAACAATATATATGGGAGCTATATATAAATCTGATCCGATTATGATGAAATTTTGCACACATATTGGGACGTTACAAAAAGCACCTCGTGTCAAATTTTGTAAAGATCGGACCAAAATTGTGCCTTCTACAGCCTTTATAGGTCAAATCAGACGAAAGTTATATATGGGAGCTATATCTAAACCTGAACCGATTTAGATGAAATTTTGCACACATATTGGGACGTCACACGAAACATTTCATGCCAAATTTGGTAGAGATTGAACCAAAATTGTGGCTTCTACAGCTTTAAAAGGGCATATCGGATGAAAGTTATATATGGGAGCTATATCTAAATCTAGACCGATTACAATAAAATTTTGCAAGCATTTTGGGTCGTTAAAAAAAAAAATTCGTGCCGAATTTTGTAAGGATCGGACCAAAATTGTGGCTTTTACAGCTTTAAAAGGCCACATCGGATGAAAGATATATTGGGTTGCCCAAAAAGTAATTGCGGATTTTTCATATAGCTGTTACTTTGATTAAAGTTCATCCTAAGTTTTATTAAAAATGCATTTACTTTCTTTTAAAAAATCCGCAATTACTTTTTGGGCAACCCAATATATGGGAGCTATACCTAAATCTGGACCGATTTTTTTTTTTAATCAATAGCGTTCGTCCTTGGACCAAAAAAGACATGCAAAATTTTTTGGAAATCGGACAACAAATGCGACCTTTACCTTGATTACAAGAATACATGGACAGACAGACGGACATAGCTTAATCGAATCAGGAAGTGATTCTGAGCTAGACCCATCGATAAGTATACGGATCTCCTTATCGATGGGTCTAGCTCTTCTCCTTCTTAGCGTTGCAAACAAATGCACAAATCTATAAAACCCTGTACCACAGTGGTGGTACCTAAATCTGGACCACAGTGGTGGTACAGGGTATAAAAATTAATTTGTGTTTGTTTGTTTACCGGTTTGTTTGTTTATTCCGTATAGACTCAAAAACGGCTGAACCGATTACCTTGGAATTTTCACAGATTGTGTAGGTTGGTCTGGATGGTTATTCGGAAAACATGCTGACAGACTGAAGATTGCCAGTAACGAATTTTGCAGAAGCTTTAAGGACATCAAAGAAGAATATATATATAGTCTCGAACATCTGCTGTGTGTGTGCACACACACTTGCAGTCAGAAGGAGTTCCACTTTAGGTTCTCATTTCTTTGAGAACCTGTCTGATTTAGCGGATGTGAACATTTGCAAGTTATGGGGCTTTTTAAAGCGATCTGCATGGTTAAACTGTAGGAACTAGAAGACATCTTGCTTCTTCTGTTCCTGTGGTATCACAATGGACAAAAACGTCTAAATGAGTCCGATGGCAGGCTGCCACATAAACCTAACCTTACCTTACTTAAGTCTTTAGAGAAAATTTCAAAAACTTTTGTCTTCAGATAAAATTTTATAAAAAGAAGCTTTTTAAGAAAATATTGTGTAAAAAAAAATAGTTTTAAGAGTACATTTTGTCTTTAAGAAAAGATTTTCTTTATGTAGATTATATGGAAATATTTTCTTAGGAGAAATGTCATGGAAATTCTTTAAAGAAGAAACTTTTGTATTCAGATTAAATTTTATAAAAGGTGGATTTCAAGGAAATTTTGTTAAAAAAAAATTAGAAAAAATTGTTTTAAGAGTACATTTTGTCTTTAAGAAAAGATTATCTTTAGTTAGATTATATGGAAATTTTTTAAGACAAATGTCAAGGAAATTTTGTCTGTTTTTAATCTGCCCCACGCCACTATAGATATACACCTAAGCCAGTAATCGGCTTGTTGTGTTCTCTAAAAACTAAAAGGAAACTTCGAAAAAGAAAATATTAAGTAAGGAATTCCGTGCTACTTAAAAAATCCTTAATAGTTTTCAATACCACTCACCTAAGTTGGTTCATGTCTAGTATTGTGTCTCCACCTAAGTGCCGGTATCTGTTCGACGCGAAAGCCGGGCAATGACATAGGAAATGCTCCAACGTCTCATCATCCTTCCCACATACTATCACTCGCCACACCGATTTTGCATAAGTGAGCTAGTGCTATGTGTCCTGTTATGATACCAAAAGCTATACTGACCTTCTTACTTCCTTTCAGTCATAGCCTTGTCCTCTTGCGATCCGGATCACCCCATTGGACTTTCGCAGTCCCTCCGATCGTTTCGCTGTCCCACATTGTTACATGCGCGTTCGTCGCCCATACCCTTAACTAGGATGCGTCATCCCGAAAGGCTTCAGGTTAACCAAATTTGTAGGTGGCTGTCCTCTGGCCTTCATTACCAAATCGCCTGCCATGTCATTCCCCCTTACTCCGTTATGACCCGGCACCCAAACGATGCGGATTGTGCCATTCTCAGGGAAGGAGTTAATTTCCTTATTACCCTGCAAGACTCTTTGTGACCTTATCGTCCTGGTTGTTATTGCCCCTATGGCCATTTTATTGTACGTAAAGATGTTCACACACGACATCCTCGTGTTAGCACCAGACCACCTCACACATTCCGTGATCGCCCAGATTTCCGCCTTTAGAAGCGTATTATGGTAAGGCAGTCTAAAACAGATCTCAGTCCTTAGGTTCTCAATGAAGACCCCCAGGCCCACTTTGTCTGGGTGAAAAAAATTTTCAAAATTTTTTCTTTACAGAAATTTTTCAAAGTATTGTCTATAGTCAACATTTTTAAAAATTTTTTCTTTCTATAAAATTAAAAAAAAAAATAAAGTTAACTATCAAGAAAACTACAACTTAAGTTTTTTTGCCTCTCATGAAATTTTGTTAAAAAAAAACGAATAAAAATATTCACTCATAATAAAATCTTCAAAAATTGCCAACGATTTCCCAGAAAATCAAAATTTAACCTCAACATCCGTTTTGTTGAATTAGACAACGGAAATTCACATCATTTTGTGTGGTCTGTCAATGACTGGATTTACAATTATATGTAATTACCACAAAAACCTGAACAAAAGCCGACCATGTAGATTCAACATTTCACCCCTCGACTAAGGCGAGATAAAGGTGATCTTTTGATTTTAAGATTTGAATTTGTTAATTTTGTAAAACCGTACCGACATGTTTGGTTATCAAATAGAAAAACTTGTAACTTTTTGGTCATGTTTTGTGTGAAGCTCTAAAGTAATGCACCAAACTGGCTCTATTCATGACCGTTAGTAATAAAACAATTAAAAAATTGCTGCATAATGTTTTTAGCCAACATTAGAAATTGCAAAAAAACATTTTAGCCACAAATCCAGTTGGAAAAAAAAACTGAACTCAAATCGTATCAAACTGGGCTTGGTCAACGCCATTCGGTCTGTTGCAGATTTTTGATTGTCATGTGTTGGGTTGTGGTGGCTTTTCTCGGCTAAAGTTTAACAGCAAATCAAAGCCAGTAGTCGGTTCATGTGGCCGGCCTGATGGTTTTGGTTTCGCTTTGATTTTGGTCAGCTGTAGTGGTTGGTGGAGGTGCTCGTTTAGTAATATGCGGCTATGATGGTGGTTGGTGATGGTGTTGCTCTCTGTCATTATTTGTAATTTTGCTTGAACATAACAAATTGTGATTGCAATTTTTTTTGCTGTTGTTCACATTATTACAAACGTAATGTTGGTTGCAGCAGCAACCAACAGCTGCTGCTGTTATGGCTTTGACAACAAACAAAAATTGTTGTTGGCACAATTGTTGTACAAGTTAACTACGTGTGTCTTTAAAAATGTTTTGATATTTCTTGAAACAAAAATGGTTTAGCCCTTTTCAGTGTCTGGATGGCAAAGGAGAGAGAGGCAGACGGTGGCTTGGAAACACTTTGGCAAATCATTAACTTTTTCTCACGCTCATGAGGTGACAAATAGCTAAGTACAACAAAAGACTTAGAACACAAACCTTAGAAGTATAATAAAAAAGAAACTTTGCATCTATGTAACCAAAGGCGACATGGAAGGCTTAAAGGCAAATTCCTAGACCACAAATATTTCTTATATTTCCTTCCTGTACTCACTGGTAAGGCTCAGATTTCTTAATGGAATAAACC
This sequence comes from Stomoxys calcitrans, assembly GCF_963082655.1. NCBI lineage: Eukaryota > Metazoa > Arthropoda > Insecta > Diptera > Muscidae > Stomoxys > Stomoxys calcitrans. Next base: position 195,860,530 of record NC_081553.1, read on the forward strand.
GCAAGAAAAAATAGAACTAATTTAGTGAGTAGTGACTGCATTGGTTTTCACTGCTTACAACATTTTTTCCTCCAGACCGTAGGAAAGCATTTTCTGCACAGAACAAATGAAAAAAAGAAATAGTCTATCCTGCATATTTTAGAATAATTTCTCTAAGGTCAATTTTTGAAAAATTTTCTCTAAAGACAAAATTTTTAAAAATTTTCTCTAAAGACAAAATATTGAAAAAATTTTCTCTAAAGACGAAATTTTGAAAATTTTTCTCCAAAGACAAAATTATGAAAAATTTTCTAAAGACAACATTTTGGAAAATTTACTCTAAAGACAAAATTTTTCTCTAAAGGCAAAATTTTCAGTAAACAAAATTTTGAAAAATTTTCTCTAAGAAAAAATTTTGAAATTTTTCTCTAAGAAAAAATTTTGAAAAATCTTCTCTAAGGACAACATTTGCTCCAAAACAATATTTTGAAAAATTTTCTCTAAAGACAAAATTTTGAGAAATTCTCTTTTAAGGCAAAATTTTGAAAAATTTTCTCTAAAGACAAAATTTTCAAAATTTTCTCTAATGACAAAACATTAAAGACAAGATTTTGAAAAATTTTCTCTAAAGACAAAATTTTGAAAAATTTTCTCTAAAGACAAAATTTTGAAAAATTTTCTCTAAAGACAAAATTTTGAAAAATTTTCTCTAAAGACAAAATTTTGAAAAATTTTCTCTAAAGACAAAATTTTGAAAAATTTTCTCTAAAGACAAAATTTTGAAAATTTTCTCTAATGACAAAACATTAAAAATTTTTCTATCAAAATTTTAAAAAATTTTCTCTAAAGACAAGATTTTGAAAAATTTTCTCTAAAGACAAAATTGTGCCTGAAGACAAAATGTTGGAAACGTTTCTCTGAATACACAATAAAAAAAATTATCTATAAATACTAAATTTTGAAAAATTTCCTTTCCTTCAAAGTGTTGCATTTTGTTTGTTTGTATGTTACCTATAGACTCAAATATTGCTGAACCGATTATCATGAAACTTTCATAGATGGTAGAGTTTGACCCCTGGATGGATACACGGTTCTCCATTTTTTGATGTCCAAAGGTCTAGCGCACTCTCCCACTTACCTAAATTTTCAAAAAAACAAGATCTCGGAGATGGGTGGGCCATTTTAAGCGAGATTTGGTTTGCCGGCCTTTGGTAACCCAAATATCCGAAATTTGTATGAAAATTTGGAGTAAAATAATCTGGTGGAACGCCCCATGCCAAAATCCACCCAAACGGATATATATACCGATTGGAACAATATGGGTTTCAAATTAAAGGCAATTGGAAGTAGAATAAAAAACTTATGAAATTTGGGGTCAAGTGTCAGGGGAACCTACCTGAAAAACCACCCCCAAACGGACGGCCGAGTAGGACATTATGGGATTCAAACGAAAGTTACTTCAGATAAGAATACAAATCTACACTATGAATATGAAAATTTGGGTTAATTTGCGGGGGTCGCCCTCCTTCAAATTTATGCTTCAAATGGACATGTATACCAAACGTGACAATATGGTATTTTATAAAAGGCATTTGAGAGTTAAATTATTTTCCAATTTGAACCATGTCGAAAGTGGCCGTAAACTTTAAAGGATGTAGTGAAGCACACCAAGCCACCTATTGTAGTTTTCCTAAAGAGTACAATTTTGAAAAATTTTCAACATAGACAAAATTTTAAAAATTTTTTTTATAAAATTGCCAGAATTTAAACAAAATTTTCTGCATCGACACAATTTTGAAAAATTTTCTCTAAATAAGGTCTAAACACTTCGGGTTAACAAGTTTACTGACGGCAGTCCTTTTGCCAAACCGTGTGGTCTTTCATCCCAATCACTCCGCTATGGCCCGGCATCCAGGTGTCCAGGAAGGTGTCCTGGATGCTATTATTCTGATGACAAGTTTATTAACCATAAAAATATGCACTCTTGCCTTCATCGCAAGTTTATTAACCATAAAAATGTGCACACTTGCCTTCATCGCTTTAATAACACACCATCTCACGCATTCCGTGATCGCCCAGTCGGAAATAGATCTCAGTCTCTGGGTTTTCAAAGCAGACCCCCTGTCCCACTCTGTTTTCTAGCTTTGATTGAACCGTGTAGCATGAACTTCCATATGGCAATATGACTATACCGCAATGGTGTGACCTGTTCCTATCCTCCATCCATTCTCCCATCGCCTTAAGCCTCAAAGCCGCAGTGGCTGCCTCACACTTAAACAGTATGTCTATGGGTCGGATTTCTAGAGCAGTCTCCAGTGCCCTGGTGGACATGGTCCTCAACGCCTGTCCAATATCACTCCTTAGTATTTGAACTTGCCAAAAAACGAAACCGTTCAATTGAGTAAGCGTGGTTCATTAAATTGGCCCACCTACATCTTCCTCGTGAACATACAAATTTCAGGTTAATATTCGACCCCAAGGTTAGGTTAGGTTGGAGGGCACGCGACTAGCAACCTAGGTTACTAACCGCTTCCTTCGAAGACCTTAGGTCCATTGTGTTCACTCTAGAAGAATGTAGAAGAGAATAAGATGCAGAAAACTTTATAAACATATACCACAGAATGTGCAAAACATTAAATAATAACAAAAAAAAGAAAATGGATTAGTCAAGAAAAACACTAACTGTCAAGAGTATGACCCAGTAAGCAAATTCAGACCTCTACAGAATTCCAAAATGACAAGATGGCTAAGAGCCTGTAGGGAATCCAGGCTCGAAACGAGGTTCACCCATTATCCTGTGACTCTTCTCGCAATTTCGGGGCCGTGACACAATAGGTGCTAAACCAACTCCAACTCCTAGTCATCGCACATCCTGCATAAGTTTGCCCCTCCCTGCAGACAGCGCGACGTCAAAGACCTGATGTTGCAATGACAAGTCAAGACTCCTATTAGCAAGTCATGAGATCTCAGCCACAGGACAAGCGACGTCCACTGAGCCCTTCACACCTTATAACTTACAGAACCAGCCCACGCCTTATACGCGCAGTCATCGTAGAAAATGTCCAACCTACCAAGAAGCTCATATAGTGGAGGCCTTACAGATACCATAGCAAGATCTGCAGTAATCAGCGATCCTTTTCTGGCCAGCTCTTCGACCGCTTCGTTCCCCGCTACACCTTGATGGCCTGGGAGGCATCAGAGCCTGGCAGACTTTACCATAGTTCGAAGAAGCTCTTTGCATCATCTATGAAATTTTCTCTAAAGACAAAATTTCCATGAAATTTTCTCTAAAGACAAAATTTCCATGAAATTTTCTCTAAAGACAAAATTTCCATGAAATTTTCTCTAAAGACAAAATTTCTATGAAATTTTCAATAAAATTTTCTCTAAAGACAAAATTTCCAAGAAATTTTCTCTAAAGACAAATTTCCATGAAATTTTCTCTAAAGACAAAATTTTCTCTAAAGACAAAATTTCCATGAAATTTTCTCTAAAGACAAAATTTCCATGAAATTTTCTTTAAAGACAAAATTTCCTTGAAATTTTCTCTAAAGACAAAATTTCCTTGAAATTTTCTCTAAAGACAAAATTTCCTTGAAATTTTCTCTAAAGACAAAATTTCCATGAAATTTTCTCTAAAGACAAAATTTCCATGAAATTTTCTCTAAAGACAAAATTTCCATGAAATTTTCTCTAAAGACAAAATTTCCATGAAATTTTCTCTAAAGACAAAATTTCCATGAAATTTTCTCTAAAGACAAAATTTCCATGAAATTTTCTCTAAAGACAAAATTTCCATGAAATTTTCTCTAAAGACAAAATTTCCATGAAATTTTCTCTAAAGACAAAATTTCCATGAAATTTTCTCTAAAGACAAAATTTCCAGAAAATTTTCTCTAAAGATAAAATTTCCATGAAATTTTCTCTATAGACAAAATTTCCATAAAATTTTCTCTAAAGACAAAATTTCCATAAAATTTTCTCTAAAGACAAAATTTCCATGAGATTTTCTCTAAAGACAAAATTTCCATGAAATTTTTTCTAACGACAAAATTGCCATGAAATTTTCTCTAAAGACAAAATTTCCATGAAATTTTCTCTAAAGACAAAATTTCCATGAAATTTTCTCTAAAGACAAAATTTCCATGAAATTTTCTCTAAAGACAAAATTTCCATGAAATTTTCTCTAAAGACAAAATTTCCATGAAATTTTCTCTAAAGACAAAATTTCCATGAAATTTTCTCTAAAGACAAAATTTCCATGAAATTTTCTCTAACGACAAAATTTCCATGAAATTTTCTCTAACGACAAAATTTCCATGAAACTTTCTCTAAAGACAAAATTTCCATGAAATTTTCTCTAAAGACAAAATTTCCATGAAATTTTCTCTAAAGACAAAATTTCCAGAAAATTTTCTCTAAAGATAAAATTTCCATGAAATTTTCTCTATAGACAAAATTTCCATAAAATTTTCTCTTAAGACAAAATATCCATGAAATTTTCCCTAAAGACAAAATTTCCTTGAAATTTTCTCTAAAGACAAAATTTCCAAGAAACTTTTTCTATAGACAAAATTTCCATAAAATTTTCTCTAAAGACAAAATTTCCATGAAATTTTCTCTAAAGACAAAATTTCCATAAAATTTTCTCTAAAGACAAAATATCCATGAAATTTTCTCTAAAGACAAAATTTCCATGAAATTTTCTCTAAAGACAAATTATCCAAAAAATTTTCCACAAAATTTTGTCTTTAGACAAACAAAAGACTTAGAACACAAACCTGAAATCTCATCACAAAAATATTTTTGATTTGCTGTTATTCAGTGTAAGGCCTACATGAAATACATCTCCACCTATTAAGATATTTTTTATTTCCTTCTTATCATTTCAATCTTAGCATATATTAAATATATGGCAAATGATTTGTTGTAACTTCAACTTAGCAGGTATTTTTTTTAACAATCACACGTCGCACCACAATAGCAACAAATAAGCTGTGACACAAAAAACTAAAGCCTGAACAAAATATATGATCAGATGAAACTTTTAAGAGAACAATCCATACAACATAACAATGAGCGCAAAAGTAATGAAATGAAACCAACATGGCATAACAAATTAGTTAATTTTATTGTCAGGGCAGACGTCGTCACTTCCATGGGGAGGCAAGCCAACCAAAAACAGTCACTCATTCGGCCACTACAAATAACCAAAAAAAAAAAAAAACAATTCAGTTAAAGTTCCCTGAAGTTGGTTTTTTAACCGGTTTGGCACGAGTTGCCAATTTCAAATGTAACCCAGCCAGCTATACCGACAAGCACACACAGCCTAAAGGTGATGACTCACAAAAGTTTGCCATAAGCAGATGTTTTTTGAGGTTCTGGAGGAAATATAATTTTAAAAGTTTCTTGTTTTTTGCTCCCTCTTATATTCTGTGTAAAAAATCATCACAGCTGCCCAGTAGATGATAATAATTTTTGAATAAAGCTGCTGCCAAGCCATAATTGATGTTAAAAACTATTTTATAACCCCACAGAACTGTAATCTACACACAAAATTATAGTTTTAACCGAATAAATAACACTTCAAATCAATTTTTTTTTTAACCGTGAAAGCAATTTGTTATGGTCGTGATTTTCACTTGCAGTCAATGCTTGACACACCACGATTTCCATGATGGAAAACAATTGAAAATGTTTAGCTTTCGTATTAAGATGCAGCATTTCAATAGTCAAGGCTTTGTTTGCATTCATCTTACATGAGGAGAAAGGGGCACAGTAGTTAAAAATGGGTGAAAAATAGAAAGAATTGAAAAAAGTTTAAAATTTGCATGAATAAAAAAGGAAGATAGATGTGTTTATCGGTCTGTCCCATTCTTAACCAAAATTTGTGCAGTATGGAAATGTTGTAACAAACTTCAACACATTCAATTGTTTGTAATTCAGACTGTCTTCTTTGGACATCTATCACTTTGGTTCCAATTTGAAACGGACCCTAAGAGAGAATACTAAAGAAAAAGCATTGGCAGAGTAGAGAAATCTCTGCACCTTTCCAATCTCCTACGCTTTGGTTATGGATACCATGGGTTGGAAAACGGTAAAAAGCATGCTGTTTTCAACCATTACCATTTCAATAAAATGTAGGTGGTCTGTTTGGTGTTTGAGAGACAGCCTAAGTGCCATGGCAAAATGGTTTATGTTTTTGGTTTTTCTTCTTTATCTTTTTTGACCCATTTTTAACATTAGCTGTGATTAGTTTTAGTTACCATTTTATATAATAATGATGAAAATGGAACTAGATCTCTATTGAATATGGTTGAGAAAAGAATGAACAACAATAATATGAAAACGCGAAACAGCAGCCGGCTGTTGGTAATTAGTTTTTCGTTATATGAAACTTGGCTTATGCTTAGGCTAAGCTTCAAACAAAAGACTTAAGAAACAAACTTGTTTTTGTTTTTTTTTTTTTTTCAAAAGGGGATTTCTAGTATCCACCAGAGATTTATAACGAATGGCACAAACGATTGTGGTCTTTTGTGTGCATATGCATGTATGTGTGTGTATTAACATTTATGACGCTTGAAATATGAGCCTCCAACAATGCTCCGCTTTAATCGAATTGTAATTAGGCGTGAGTAATACGATATCTCCTCCACACATACTCAAAGTTGTAGTTGTTTGGCTTTAGAAGACTCAAAGTTACCGTGGATGGGGCCTTCCGAAGCAGAGGAAGAAATATTTCCGTTTCGCTGTAGTGCTTCTTTATTTTGTTTTACTTTTACAAACTTATCTTTGTTTTCATTGAAGATAGGAGTGTTTCAATATCATAGTTTGGTCAAATCATCATTTGATATGCTAGAAAGAGTTTATTGTGGTTTTTGTTTTACTATGACCCTAGCATTCTAAGCATGCGTCATTTGTTTGAAAACAAAGGTGCGTACATAGTTTTACTCACTCTTCAGGAATGTTACTCATTTTTTTGGAGTATTGTGAATAAATGTTTTTACCAACAACATTAGCTTAGTGTTTTTTTTAGGTTAAAATACTTAAAGCTTTAAAGCCTTGTATCATCTTTTATACAATATTCGTGATCATTAATCATGGAAAGATTAAGTGGAGAGTCAAGCCCTTATGATTTTAGGCTTTAAATGCAACAAATATTCAAATCAATTGGAAATTTATTTACACAATTTTAAAACAAATATCCCGCTATGTGAGATTCATATTAAAAACAAGCCCAACTTTGTGAGGCAGGGCTGAAAGGTTGTGAAAGCCACATGGGCTGATTTTAAAATGAGGGTGTAAAAGGTAAGACTAAGGTCTTTTCCAAGCAAGAGAGAAAAAAGAAACTGTAAAACAAAAACAGAGACCGAGAGATCTAAATAACTTACTGTACAAATTGCAAGGAAAATTAGATAAACCAGTAAGGAAGGGCAAAAGTCGGGCGGTGCAGTACAAGTACAATGTGGGAGCTATATCCAATTTTGAATCAATTTTGATGCACCTCGGTGAGCAAATATGTTCAAACTGTAATAACTACGGTTGACAAATGACAATGATTTATTGCAAATTACCAAAAATCTGATGAACATATATAAGAGCTATAAAAGACGCATTTTTTTTATCCAATTATGACGAAATTTGAAGCAGAGAGTAGTATTAGACCTCTACATGACCTTGCTTAATATATTGGGTTGCCCAAAAAGTAATTGCGGATTTTTTAAAAAAAAGTAAATGCAATTTTAATAAAACTTAGAATGAACTTTAATCAAATATACTTTTTTTACACTTTTTTTCTAAAGCAAGCTAAAAGTAACAGCTGATAACTGACAGAAGAAAGAAAACAGTTACAGAGTCACAAGCTGTGAAAAAATTGTCAACGCCGACTATATGAAAAATCCGCAATTACTTTTTGGGCAACCCAATATATTAACCGATCTTTCGAATTAACATTCAAAGTTCATAAATGCCCAATTTTTATACCCCACACCACAGTCGTACAGGGCTTTATAACTTAATGCATTTGTTTGTAACACCGAGAAGGAAGAGAGATAGACCCATTGATAAGTATATACCGATCGACTCAGAATCACTTTCTGATTCGATTTAGCTATGTCCGTCTCTCTGTCTGTCTGTCCATGTTAATTTGAGTACAAAGTACAGGTCGCAGTTTTCATCTGATCGTCTTCAAAATTCGTACAGGCATATTTTTAGGCCTAGAGATGAAGCCTTTTGAAATTGGAAAAAATCGGTTCAGATTTGGATATAGCTCCCATTCGTCCAATTTTGAGAAATATTCCAATGAAGTGCTCATTTGCTAACCGATTCTCTAGAAATTCGGCTGGAGGGATTTTTTTATGACTCTCGACATTACTGGTGAATTTTATAGAAATCCGTCCAGATATAGATATAGCTCCCATATATATGTTCGCCCGATTTTGAGAAATATTCCAATGATGTGCTCATTTGTTAACCGATTCTCTCGTAATTTGGCAGAAAGGATTTTTTTATGACTCTCGACATTACTGGTGAATTTTATAGAAATCTGTCCAGATATAGATATAGCTCCCATATATATGTCTGTCCGATTTTGAGAAATATTCCAATGAAGTGCTCATTTGTTAACCGATTCTCTAGAAATTCGGCGGGAGGGATTTCCTTATGACTCTCGACATTACTGGTGAATTTCAAAGAAATCGGTTCAGATTAAGATATAGCTGCCATGTATATATCGCCCGATTTTCACTTCTATGGTCACTGGAAGCGCATTTATTGACCAATCTTGCCAACATTTTGTACAGCGCTTTCCCCGACAACTACCACTATATCTAAGGAATTTGCTAGAAATCGGTTCAGATTTAGATATAGCTCCCATTTATATGTTCGCCCGATTTTGAGAAATATTGCATTAAAGTGCTCCTTTGTTAACCGATTCTCTGAAAAATTGGCAGGAAGGATTTTTTATGACTCCTAGTATTGCTGGTGAATTTCATAGTCATCTGTCTAGATTTAGATATTGCTGTCATATATGTATATCGCCCGATTTTCATTTCTAAAATCGCTGCAAACGCATTTATTGACCTATCTTTCCAAAGATTTGTACAACGCTTTTCTCGACGACTACCTAAATATATATAGTTTCGTCGAAATCGGCTCAGATTTAGATATAGCTCTAATATATATGTTCGTCAGATTTTGGGTAATTTGCAATAATGTTGCCATTTGTCAACCGTAGTTATTACAGTTTGAACATATTTGCTCGAAATTTTATGCGAATTCGACACGGTCAGTCATGCCAAATTATTTGAGGACATCGCCAACACATGCCTCCAGCCAGGCCTGAAACGATGGGTCGCGAATTATCTGTGTGGTCGCCAGTCATTTGTGGAATTTAGGGATAAGAAGTCGAAACACCGTAGAGTGAAACAGGGAGTTCCCCAAGGTGGGGTGATATCTCCGGCACTGTTCAACCTCTACCTATCCTCCATTCCACACCCTCCAAACGGCATAGAGATCGTATCATATGGGGACGATTGTACGATCATGGCATCAGGCCCCCCACCCATTGATGACATCTGCGATAGGTTGAACGTCTACCTCAACGAGCTTGCCTCATATTTCGCTGCAAGAAATCTGAAGATATCCGCCACCAAATCTTCAGCCACACTGTTCACTACAAATACGCGTGAGGTGAATACTGAGCTGACTGTGATGGTCGATGAAGAAATGATTCCGACCATCAAGTTTCCCAAAATACTTGGCGTCACATTTGACAGCTCTAAACACATTCTCCTCACATGCCACAGCAATCTGCAATAAAGTCAAAACTAGAAACAAGGTCCTCAAGTCACTTCGCTGGCAGCACTTGGGGTGCAGACAAAGAAACCTTGTTGACCACGTACAAAGCAATTGGCCGGTCTGTGGTAAGCTATGCAGCGCCAGTGTGGTCTCGTCAACTTTGTGACACACAGTGGAATAATATTCAGATCTGTCAGAATGCCGCCCTTCGAACTGCGACGGGCTGTCTCCTCAGTTCTCATGTGGACCACCTCCATCAGGAGACAAAGATCCTACCAGTGCGAAGACATAACTACATGCTGTCTAAGCAATACCTTTTGGGCTGTTATCGCAGAAACCATCCAAATCATCATCTTGTGGATAGATACCCACCGCCCAGAAGCCTTAAGGTAGATTTACACGATCTAGAGCGTGAGGTTTAGCGCTACAAGAGAGAACCTCTAGATCAAGCGGCATATCAAACGGGTCTGAACAACATTCATGCAGACACGGTAGCAGATGCGGTAATTGCCTACCGGGTGAATGTAGTCCTTGGAGAACGACTGCCACCCATTGCCCCCGAAGACACCGAACTCCCCCGGCAAACCAGAGTGGTTGTGGCTCAATTACGTTCCGGCAGATGCAGTCGCCTCAATTCCCACAGAGCTAGGATTTATGCCGACGTGCAAGATGTATGTTCCGATTGTAACCAAAGACCGCACGATACACGTCACCTGCCCGGCCAGACCCACTCAACTCAGATGGGTTGCGTCTCTGTGGACGCACCCCATCTTAGTCGCAGAGTTCCTGGGTCTTGACACTCAACACAATCAAGCAGACGAAAGATAGAACACAATAAACTCCTACAACAACAACAACAACAGTCCAAATTTCATTTGGATACCTCTTTCCTAACTCCAGCTAGAATTTTTCTTAGACAGCTCTATTCTTGGGTACCTCTCTACCCGTACCTCGTTAATGGGTTAATAAGCATTCTGCCTTTATAATCTAATAATTGATCGATTTTGCAAACCAACAAAGGCCAAATTGACTTTCACTATATCCATTATGCATTTTATTATTCATTACTCTGAGTTCTCTTTATTATGGTGGAAAAAACAATTATTTAAATGATTTTCACATGAAATAATTTTAATTGATTTGTGTAGCAACACACTTTCATACTAAAAACAAAATCAATCATAAAAAGGTAGCTATCGCTAACTGACAGTACTGCGATCAAATGATTATGATTGTGGCGTTTCTCAGTCATTTTCTACAGTCCATTAAGGCAGCTACTGTTTGTTTGGCGCTACTGTTGTTGTCGTTTAGCTAAGCGTTTCCAGCGTTGCATATAATTTTGCATTATTATGGCAAAACAGAGAAGAAGAAAAAAAGGCAGACAATAAACAGAAAATAAAAAAAAAATCACAAAAAAATCGTGCAAAAATCGTGATAATTTCCATGATATTACAATCAATAGGCAATATCATTGTATTTAAGTTTAAAAGTCAATTAAGGCGAGGTTATTGGTCCATTATGGCACGGTTGATATTTCTTAATTTTTTTCAAACAAACAGCCATTTATCTTAAGTTGATGGGGGTAAAGTTAAAGACATAATGAAAGCCTTGGCTAATTAATGGGAATTGTGGGGAATTAACAATGGGAACATTCCCTAAACTTAAAAATGTGTTTAAATTTTTTTTAAATATGTTTAACAATTGTTTTCCTTTGCAATGTCAAAATCTTGTGATGTTGTATTTTTCTAAATAGAAAAACCTTAAGTTATGATTTTTTTGCATGTCATTCTGTCTAATTCGTTTGCCCCAAAAAATAGCCAAGACTTTATATGCCCCCTTCCCCCTTTTTTGAGAAAATTACCTGTCTTCCCACATAATTAAATTTTCATTAGGGCAGCTTGTTCTACTTTTTTTTTTCAAAGTGGACATGATTTGCTATTTAATTTTAATTATGTAAGATTTTTCCGAAAAGTACTCAAGCTATTGCAATATCTTAGATAAATATTTTCCCATTTCTTTGCTTGAGGTACTTGAAAAAACCCAAAAAGTTTTGGGGTGAGAACAAAATTAGCCTGTCGGACTTTCATAGAAAATTTTATAGAAAATTTTATGGAAAATGATAAAGGCCACCGTAGCGCAGAGGTTGGCATGCCCATGACGTTGAACGCCTGGGATCGAATTCTGGCAGGAACATCAGAAAATTTTTCAGCGGTGGTTATCCCCTCCTAATGCTGGCGATAGTTGTGAGGTACTTTGCCATGTAAAAACTTCTCTCCAAAGAAGTGTTGCTCTGCGGCACGTTGTTTGGACTCGGCTATAAAAGGAGGTTCCTTATCATTGAGCTTAAAATTAAATCGGCCAGCACTCATTGATTTGTGAGAAGTTTGCCACAGTTCCTTAATGGCATGTTCATAGGCAAATTTTCATAGGTCCGAAGAAGACCCCGCGGCGAAAACCGCGAGCTCGGAAACCACGGAAACCTAGGCAGCGACCGGGGGCCCTGATAATAAAGCCGAAAGAAGGGCACAGTTACGCAGACGTGCTTAGGCACCTTAGACAAAACGCGAAACCGGAGAAAGCCGAAGTCGCCATTCGCACCGTCCAGAAAACAAAAAAGGCAGCAATACTCCTAGTGATAGGCAGAGGTGGAATTTAGGAGGTGTTCTGCGAATCCCTCGAAGGTGCCCTTAAGGAGGCCGCAGTCGTGCAGGACCTAAGACCTAAAGGCGACGATAGAGATCCGCGAACGGGACTCCCTCTCTACCGCCGAAAAGAAAAGGAAACAACAGCTGAGAAAGGGACTGTGCAGCTAACTGCACTTAATTCCATAGAGCTGGACTCCCTCTCCACCGCAGAAGAGATCACTGATGCTGTGATCAAGGCAATGGAAACATCATCTGAGGATGGGACTGTGCAGCTAACTGCCCTTAATTCCAGAAAGCAGTGGAGCACCTACGTCGCCCTACCAGCTAGATGCGCCAACGAATAGGTGTAGACCAGCAGGCTCCTAATTGGAATGACAAATTATTGGCTGATACACCGGGGAGAGATAAAACACTGTTTTAGGTATTTTGGAGCAGGCCATCTATAGTGGCAATCCAAGGGACGCGATAGACAAAGAATGGGCATATGCATTAAATGCGGCAAGAGTGGACACCGGAGGAAGCCGAAATCGTCATACGGAGCCAGAACACAAACAAGGCAGCGATACTTCTAGTGATGGACAGAGTTGGAATTTAGGAGGTGTTCTGCGAATCCCTAAAGGGGAGAACCTATGACCAAAGGCGACGATAGAAATTCGCGATCTGGACTCCCTCTCCACCGCCGACGAGATCACTGATGCAGTGATCAAGGCAACGGAAAAAAACAGCTGAGGAAGGGACTGTGCAGCTAACTGCACTTAATTCCAGAAAGCAGAGGAGGGCCTTCGTCTCCCTACCGGCTAGCCGCGCCTACGAGTTGCTGAAGACCAGCGAGCTCCTAATTGGAGTGACAAATTATTGGTTGACATACCCGGGAGAGAGAAAATGCTGCTTAAGGTGTTTTTGAGCAGGCCATATACATTGGCAATGCAAGGGACCCGATAGAAAAGGAATGGGACTATGCATTAAATGCGGCAAAAGTGAACACAAGATGAATGAGATGCTGTATACGAGGGTTGCCTTTTTTATTTCGGGATTAAAGTACACAAAAACAAATAATAATCATCGAAAATCGTTTTATTGTTTTTCAAAATATTTCCCATTAAGAACTGTACACTTTGCATGCGTTTGAACCAATTGTCGAACTACTTTTGCCATTAATTGAGGTATCTCCAAAACATGAACGCATCAATCTTCTTCAGGTGTCGAAAAACGTTACTACGTACGTGAATAAAAAGAAGTCTATACGGCATATAGAGGCCACTTTAGCGCAGAGGTTAGCATTTCCGCCTATGACGCTGAACGCCTGAGTTCGAATCCTGGCGAGACCATCAGAAAAAATGTTTCTCTCCTCTATGGGTGTGAAATATGGGGCCAGACACTGCAGACAGTATGCCGAGCGAAATTTCTGCTCTCGGTACAGAGGACGGCGGCTTTTAGGATCAAATCATCCTACCGGACAGTGGCGGAGACCTCTGCCCGCAGCCAGACGGTACCTTTCTAGTAGGATATATTGACAAAATCGCCGCAGTCATCACGGCAAGAGAAACGGAAGGTGCAGAGCGCAAACTACGACAGGTGATGCTAAGGGCAAAAGACGGAGTTGCTACTCCTAACGAGAAAAATATCCCAGTGGTAGGGGATATGCACATAAACGACATATATGTGAAAACCAAGAGATCGGTCAAATATTTAGGGATCTCACTAGATACAAAACTGACCTATGCAGAGCAAATTCGGCATGCGACAACACTGATGGCAAATAAAGGTGGGCCTCTCCCGAGCAGGCGCAGACTCTTAATGGAGACATGGAATATCATCCTCCTCTAGGTACAGAGGACGGCGGCTCTTAGGGTAATATCATCTTACCGGACAGTGGCAAAGCCCGAAGCCCTTGTAATAACCGGAATGGTTTCGATAGACCTACAGGACATGGAGCGAACCAGGCTCTATACCGCGAAGTGCGGTATAGAACCTGGTTCGGACAGGGTGCGATTTAAACGGATCATATACGAGTCATACGAGAGGAGACTATCGAGAGATGGCAACAAAGGTGTACAGATGAGAATCGGGTTAGGTGGACGCGATGACTAATACTCGATGTACGGAAGTGGAGTGATAGGAAGCACTGCGACGTCAACTACTACGCCACACAGCTTTTGACAGGCCATGGTTACTCCCGGAAATACTTGCATAGAATGGGTTAATTCTTCTCAAGCAGGTGCATTTACGAGGAGCTAGAAGTTGCAGATTATGTGGAACACACTTTCTTCCAGTGCGAGCGCTGGGTCGAAAGACGCAGGGAATTGGAAACAGCGATTGGGGACGTTTCGCTTGAGACAATAGTCCAGAGGATGCTGGAAGACGAGAGGAAGTAGGAGGCGGTGATGAGATACGCCAAACAAGTACTGTGCAGGAAGAAGGTAGACCTGGACGCAGCGGCGTAAAGTATGAATGCGTAGTGTCCACCAGATATGCGGTACACCTCGAAGTAATGCGAAAGCGGTTCCGAGGTGGAATTAATCCCCAGGCGTGACACACCAAGGCGGCACCCCTTGTCGATGAAGGATTCCATCGAGTCAATCCGGTACGTCCGGCTGCCATAAGATTGGCCGGTACAGCTGATAACGGAGTTCGGCATAAGGTGAGAGACGTACTCCTCACATGCGTAAAGCATTTTCCCATCCTGGCACGCAGAAAAAAATAGACACTAACATAATTCTCCAGAAAATGTCATTGTTATTTAAAATTTCCCGTGGATCGGTTTTTTAGAAACTGGATGATTCGTATAAGGTGTCACTAACGTCAAACAAGTACGTTTTTCTTTACTTCGATTTTTAGGTATTTTCTACATTTTTCGTATTTTCTACAATAGCGAACCCGGCAGCTCATCCACATAAATTTCATGGCACTTTCTTCATACATCCCTAAAAGTATGCTATGAATAGTTAAATCTTTACCTATTCTAAAATATTTCAGTTTCAAAATGTATTCATTTTTTAACTCATTCATTAGCTATTGTCATTTGTTTATTGTATGCCATTTTTATTGTTGTTGTAACTAAGCCCTACTTCATTATCCATTCAACTGATGATTTTGTAAAGTAGTATTTAAAACACACCTACCCTACCTTCCCCCGCTCCTGTTCTCACTTAAAGCCTTAACATAGAATTAAGTAAAGTAACAACAGAAACTTTGGTATGCGAGTTAAAAGACTGAAAAAAAAGGCGGAAGCTTAAAAATTATGAAATGAAGTGCCAACTACAAAGCAAAAATCATTTTACAACAGTTCGTTCGTCTGTCAGTTATCTTTCTGTCTGTCCGTCTTTTGGTCGTTGGCCTGTTACAAACTTAAAAAAATATTAAAATCCAATTTGCACAACTCCCCTTTTGGTAGCAGAGTGGTAGGAGGGGGGAATATATTGACGGCACAGCGGCGTGTTGGCATTGTTGTTGATGGTGTTTTACATATTCCATTGTTGTTGCTTTTGTTTCTATTGTGTTTTGTGCTATGCCTTAACCCACAATACAATTATCGCCACAAAACAAGCGAACTGAACTCCATGCCACCGAGTAGCATGGAGCACTTACTCTGTTCATTTCAAAATGACCATTTAGTTTGCCAGTTTAAAGTTTTTTTTTTTCGATTTTCATTCGTGCTTTGTATTATTTTTGCCTTAAAAATGCATGAAAATTATTAAGGCTTTGTTTTCCACATTTTCACCATGTTGTGTTTTTAGTCACCCTAGTCAATAGGTTTTGCATTTTGCGATTAATGGCATTTACTGCTGCCAAACTCTTAAACAGTTTTTTGTATGAGGAGTAGGCAGCGGAATTAAGGCAGGGTCTAAAGCAAAATCGAATTTTGCCTTAACCTATTCAAGACGAAAGGTTAGGAAAATAGCCAAGAGTAGAGCTGTATTTGAAAAATTCTAGCTCGAGCTAGGAAAGAGTTATCCTAATGAAGAGTTATCCTAGGTTAGGTTAGGAAAGAGTGGCAGTACTTTACAGACTCACTTAGACAATTTTAAGTCCATTGTGATACCACAGTAGCGACAGACCTAGGCTTCTGGCGGGAATCCAACCTCTGCACTGGTAATCCAAACACGCTACTAACTCGGCTACCGGGGCGCCCTTGGATTGCCGTAAAGTGGGCAAATGAAACTAGTTAAAAGAATTTTCCCGTCATATAAAGTCATGTTTTGGGGTAAAATTGGCTTATCAAAAATCGGCATTTTTTTATATCCAAAAAAAAAAAAAAAAATCACACAAAATCATTCCTCAAAATTCTTAGGAATGCGACTTCGGGAAACTCTTTAAGTGTCTTGTTGCATTTGGTGATTTCTAACAAATTTATGCGCAGGTTAGGTTGAAAAGAGGGTGCAGATATTAATCTGCCCCATTCCATATTAAAAAACAAATTTATGTCGATAAGCCTACTATTTTGCGATAGCATATGCGATTTTTTTTTTCAATAAAATTACATTTTTTTCGCTAAGTGCTCATAAGGTTAGGTAATGTTTAAAAGAGGGTGCAGATATTTATCCGCCCCATGCCATTATACACCTAAGCCAGTAATCGGCTTGTTGTGCGCTCTAAAAGTAACCGCGAAAAAGAAAATCTATGTTAGGAATTGCGTGCTATTTACAAAATCCTTAATAGTTTTCCATGCCACGCCCGTAAGTTGGTTTACGTATGGTATAGTGTCCCCACCTAAGTGCCGGTATCTGTTAGCGGCGAAAACCGGGTAATGACAAAGGAAATGCTCCAACGTTTCATCATCTTCCCCGCATGCCCTAAACGATTTTACATAAGTGAGCTCGTAGTCCTATGTGTCCAGTTATGATACCAAGAGATATACTGACCTCCTTCTTACTTCCTTTCAGTAATAGCCTCGTCTTCTCACGATCTGAATCCCCCATAGGATTTTCGTCGTCCTACCGAACATTTCGCTGTTTCACAGGGATGCATGCGCATTCATCGCCCACGCCCTTAACTCGGACTGCGTCGACCCGAAATGCTTTGGGTTAACCAAGTTTATTGACGGCAGTCCTCTGCCCTTCACCGCCAAATCGTCTGCTTTCTCATTTCCCTTACTCCGTTATGACCTGGCACCCAAACGATGCTGATTTTGCTACCCTCAAAGAAGTGTTAACGCCTTCTTTGAGGGTAGCAAAATCCGCATCGTTTGGGTGGCGGGTCATAACGGAGTAAGGGTCATAACGGAGTAAGACTGTGAACTCACCATCCTGGTTATTATTGCCCTTATGGCAATTTTACGGTTCGTAAAGTTGTTTACACTTGACGTCCTGGCGTTAGTACCACTCCACCTCATGCATTTCATGATCGCCGGGATGTACGCCTGTAGGACCGTATTATGGTCAGGGAGTATAAAACAGATCTCAGTTCCTGGGTTCTCAATGTAGACCCCCAGGGCTACTCTGTCCTCTAGCTTTGATCCATCCGTGCAGCATGATCTTCTAGATAGCAATACTAGGGTTTCGTCAATTCAAGACTGTGCCGCTGGCAGCAGTGCCTCGCACCCCACTTCAAGGTTCATCTCAGGTATCCGATCGAAAACCTCTTCCCTTCCTTCCAGGTTTTCTATCGGCGGCCCGATTATAACGCGATGATATGAGCTGCTCCCATCCTCAATCCATTCTCCCATCGCCTTTAGTCTCATAGTCGCGGTGGCTGCCTCACACTTAATCTGTATGTCAATGGGTAAGATATCTAGAATAGTCTCAAGTACCCTAGTGGATGGGGTTCTCATCGCTCCGCCTATGCCAAGACAACATGTTCTCTTTGTAATGGTTATAGCTGAAGAGTTATGGAGATCATGTGCAAAAATTTTAGGCCCTAGGTGGTCTGGGCGCCCTTGGCAGGGCCCTAAAATTGGTCACCTCGGTATTTTGAAAATTTGTTATGGCTGCCTAGCCAAAAATTTATTTATGATTCGATTTTCGAAACTGGATAATAGGTTGCACAGGTAAATTTCAAAGAGCTGTCTCTATATGTTCCTAAATGGAATGTTTTTTACCATTTTTTTATACCCTCCACCATAAGATGGGGGGTATACTAATTTCGTCATTCTGTTTGTAACTACTCGAAATATTCGTCTGAGACCCCATAAAGTATATATATTCTTGATCGTCGTGACATTTTATGTCGATCTAGCCATGTCCGTCCGTCCGTCCGTCCGTCTGTCTGTCGAAAGCACGCTAACTTCCGAAGGAGTAAAGCTAGCCTCTTGAAATTTTGCACAAATACTTCTTATTAGTGTAGGTCGGTTGGTATTGTAAATGGGCCATATCGGTCCATGTTTTGATATAGCTGCCATATAAACCGATCTTGGGTCTTGACTTCTTGAGCCTCTAGAGTGCGCAATTCTTAACCGATTGAAATGAAATTTTGCACGACGTGTTTTGTTATTATATGCAACAACTGTGCCAAGTATGGTTCAAATCGGTTCATAACTTGATATAGCTGCCATATAAACCGATCTTGGGTCTTGAGTTCTTGGGCCTCTAGAGTGCGTAATTCTTATCCGATTGGAATGAAATTTTGCACGAAGTGTTTTGTTATGATATCCAACAACTGTACCAAGTATGGATCAAATCGGTTCATAACCTGATATAGCTGCCATATAAACCGATCTGGGGTCTTGACTTCTTGAGCCTCTAGAGTGCGCAATTCTTATCCGATTGGAATGAAATTTTGCACGACGTGTTTTGTTATGATATGCAACAACTGTGCCAAGTATGGCTCAAATCGGTTCATAACCGGATATAGCTGCCATATAAACCGATCTGGGGTCTTGACTTCTTGAGCCTCTAGAGTGCGCAATTCTTAACCGATTGGGATGAAATTTTGCACGAAGTGTTTTGTTATGATATCCAACAACTGTACCAAGTATGGTTCAAATCGGTCCATAACCTGATATAGCTGCCATATAAACCGAACTTGGGTCTTGATTTCTTGAGCCTTTAGAGTGCGCAATTCTTATCCGATTGGAATGAAATTTTGCACGACGTGTTTTGTTATGATATCCAACAACTGCGCCAAGTATGGTTCAAATCGGTTCATAACCTGATATAGCTGCCATATAAACCGATCTGGGGTCTTGACTTTTTGAGCCTCTAGAGTGCGCAATGTTTATTCGATTGGAATGAAATTTTGCACGACGTGTTTTGTTATGATATCCAACAACTGTGCCAAGTATGGTTCAAATCGGTTCATAACCTGATATAGCTGCCATATAAACCGATCTGGGATCTTGACTTTTTGAGCCTCTAGAGGTCGCAATTATTATCCGATTTGTCTGAAATTTTGTACGACGGATTCTCTCATGACCATCAACATATATGTTTATTATGGTCTGAATCGGTCTATAGCCCGATACAGCTCCCATATAAATCGATCTCTCTATTTTACTTCATGAGCCCCCAAAGGGTTGCGCCCTTATTCGAATTGGCTGACATTTTACACAGGTCTCCAACATATAGTTTAATTGTGGTCCAAACCGGACCATATCTTGATACCGCTCTAATAGAAGAGCAAATCTTTTCTTATATCTTTTTTTTTGCCCAAGAAGAGATGCCGGGAAAAGAACTCGACAAATGCGATCCATGGTGGAGGGTATATAAGACTCGGCCCGGCCGAACTTAGCACGCTTTTACTTGTTCTTCTTTAGATCCCAATAACCAAAATACGAAATATTAAGACGATCGGTTAACTATAACCCGTGCCGACACGACGTCCACAGTTGAAGACAATTGTTCCGAATTTTTCAATATCAAATTCTGTGATTGCCATGCCCCATTTTTTTTTAATTTTTCCCATAATTCCGCTCCCTAAATATAAGTGCAATAGAAGTTGATTTCTCTGTTTTGTGGTCCATGCAATAAGGGGCCACAGCCAATGATGTTGATGCATTCATAAATTGCAGTAAGTGGTTTTTGCTTTGAAAACTTAAATTAGTTTAGTGTGCATTTACTGTATGCTTCATTGCAGCTATAGGCTATGATGATGAAGCATAGACAGTGAGTGATTATTCCCTATAGTAGATACGATTAGGCAATCATCTAAAGACTCGTGCTTAATGAAAATGTAAGGGAAAATTAAATGTTTTAATGAATTTTTGGGTGTTTTGCCTCTTGGGTTTTAGGCCAAGATAGTTTTTTTTTATAACCAACCCCATAAAATAGGGTGTATACTTATCTAGTTATTCCGTTTGTAACACCTTGAAATATTGATCTTAGACCCCATAAAGTGAATATATTTTCTAAATCGTTTTAAGATTCTAAGTCAATTCAGCCATGTCTGTCCGTCCGTCCGTCTGTGGAAATCACAAAAGCGTTAGAATGCTATCCCAGCACGAGTTAGCTGTGAGCCCAACACAGGCTGGAGCATTCAGAACCGATCTGTGTGGTGTTCATTGCTTTCACGATAAGCTTAGCTGCGAACTACCGGGCGCGTCCACAAGTTCCAGATAGTGAAATGCTCCATACGGAGTAGCTGCAACGGCAGTCGTGGACAATCATCGGTATCGAGCGGAGAGTCTCAGTGAGAGGCCGGACGGCATAGGGTCTTGCACAAATACTGAGTGCCTGTGATGCTCGATACGACAAGCCGAGTTATTGACGCCTTTAAATAACCAATGGCCACGGCGCGGCGATCGGTCCTTAAGATCGGAACGAGCTTGTTCATCTACAGGAGCTTGACCAGGATTTCCACCTCCACATGAAAATGAGGCTACAACCACAATGCGTAAAGCTAGACTCTCGATACTTTTTAATGATGTAGGTTGTTGAGGATTGCAAATAGGCTAGATTTGGATATAGCTCCTTGAAGCCGCAGTTAAAACCCAATCGGGCTAAAATTTGGCACTTAGTTATAATAGCCTGTACCACGGTGGTGGTGTAGGGTAAAATTAAGATCTGGGTGCCAGTGGGCCCGTATTACCCCCAAATCATCCAAAAGTGCATACATAAGGCCGGGTCGATTTTTTTTTTTTCAAAAAATCGTTTAGCAAAAAGGCAAACTACATATAATTCTAAGAAGTTTCTCCAAAGAAACCTTGTATCAAAAATTAAATCCTAATCCACTCCTCTCGACTTCAAAATGTATTTCCTGTTCTTTCGATATTTGCTATTCTTGTGATCAAGGTACAGGTCGGATTTGTTGTTCGATTGTCGTAGGATTTTGCACACGTCACTTTTTTGGTCCAAGGAGGAACGCTATTGATTTTTAACAAAATCGGTTCAGATTAAGATAAAGCTCCCATATATATGTTTCATCGGATATGGCATTTTTAAGCTCTAGTAGCCATAGTTTTAGTCCGATCTTTACAAAATTTTGCACAAGACATTCTATTTAATGTTCCCACATGTGTGCATAATTTTATCAAAATGGGTTCAGATTTAGATATAGCTCCCATATATATGTTTCATCCGATATGGCATTTTTAGATATTCGATTTTCGAAGAAACTTTTTAGAATTGCACGTTTTTGCTACACAATTTTTAATTTTTTTTGCCCATACAAATCAAACTGGCCTATCATATAAACTTACAACTAGCATTTCCCCTAGATTTTGGGTTACTATTAAAGTGCAAACAAAAGAACTTTTAACTATTTTGGAATTACTTCTACTGACCCAGGGGTTATCATGGAAGCAACATTTTCCGACTTTCAGACCAATGATTTCTCCCTACCGATATTGGCTTTAATATTTTCTAGCTAGGCGTTTATAAGCGTCACGTTTCGGTATTTTTATGACGGTTCTCAACTCATCGCAATTTAAGCCGACATTGTCAGTTAGCGCTTTCTATACTGAACCCTCTCTGTGAAGAGTTCTGATATTCCAGGTGCAGATTCTTAAATAATGGTCTTTAATTCTTTGTTGGTGTCGTTAAGGGAGTCCGTTTTTATTCCCACCACCACACCACCATAGGATGGGGGTATACTAATCTAGTCATTCAGTTTGTAATACCTCGAAATATTCGTCTAAGACCCCATAAAGAATATATGTTCTGGATTGCCTCGACGTTCTGAGTCGATCCAGCCATGTCCGTCCGTCCGTATGTCGAAATCCCGATAGAGGTCGAACGCGTAGAGCTAGCCGCTTGACATTTTGCACAGATACTTAATGTTAAGGTAGGTCGTTATGGTAGGTCGTTAGGGATAGCAAATGGACCATATCGGTTCAGATTTAGATATAGCTCCCATATAAACCGATCTCCGGATTTGACTTCTTGAGCCCCTGAAAGCCGCAATTTTCTCCGATTTGGCTGAAATTGTGCATGTGGTGTTCTGTTATGACTTCCAACAACTGTGCCATGTACGATCCAAATCGGTCTATAACCTGATATACCTCCCATATAAACCGATCTCCCGATTTGACTTCTTGAGCCCTTACAAGCCGCGATTTTTGTTCGATTTGTCTGAAATTTTGCATGTGGTGTTCTGTTACGAGTCTTAACAACTGTGCTAAGTACAGTCCAAATTGGTCTTTAACCTGATATACCTCCCGTATAATCCGATCCGCCGATTTGACTACTTAAGCCCGTACAAGCCGCAATTTTTGTTCAATTTGGCCGAAATTTTGCATGTAGTCATTTGTCAGGTCTTCCAACAACTGTTCCAAGTACGGTCCAAATTAGTCTTTAACCTGATATAGCTCCCATATAAACCGATCTCCCGATTTAACTTCTGGAAGGCGCCATTTTTATCTGATTTGGCTCAAATTTTGCTGATAGTGTTCTGTTGTGACTTCCAATAATTGTGTCAAGTACGGTCCGAATCGGTCTTTAACCTGATATAGCTCCCTTATTAACCGATCTCCCGATTTGACTTCTTGAACCTTTACAAGCAGCAATTTTTGTTCGATTTGGCCGAAATTTTGCATGTAGTCATTTGTTATGTCCTCCAACAACTGCGCCAAGTACGGCCCAAATCGGCCCATAACGTGATATAGCTTCCATATTAACCAATCACCCGATTTGACTTCTTGAGCCTCTGATAGGCACAATTTTGGTCCGATTTGGCTCAAATTTTGCAGATGACTTCCAATAAATGTGCCAAGTACGGTCCAAATTGGTCTATAACCTGATATACCTCCCGTATAATCCGATCTCCCGATTTGACTTCTTGAGCCCTTACAAGCCGCAATTTTTGTTCAATTTGGCCGAAATTTTGCATGTAGTCATTTGTTATGTCTTCCAACAACTGTGCGAAGCACGGTCCAAATTGGTCTTTAACCTGATATAGCTCCCATATTAACCGATCTCCCGATTGCACTTCCTGAGTCCTTACAAGCGGCATTTTTTGTCCGATTAGACTGAAATTTAGCATGCAATGTTCTGCTATAACTTCCAACAACTGTGCCAAATGGGGCCAAAATTAGTCTATTACCTGATATAGCTCCCATGTAAACCGGTCTCTCGATCATCCTTGTTCGTTTCCTAGAAGCTTTAGTTTTTGCTGGTTTGACAGAATTTTAGTATGTAGAATAAAATTATGTCGTACAACTAAATTTATTTTGTATAAATTTTTAGCAGAATCCATGGTAGTGGGTTCCCAAGATTCGGCCCGGCCGAGCTTAGCATGTTTTTACTTGTTTCCATTCTTTTGTTTCTTCGGAGTAATCGGTGTCGGTTTTTCAATACTTACGATTCGTCAGAGCATTCGGCACTTTCTACTATGTCGTATTTTTATCGCAATATATTCACCATGTTTTTATAGTTTGATAATCGTTGAAAACATTTGGATTTCGCGGTACATGTTAGTGGACTAGGTTTGACAGGTGTTAAAGGCAGCTATGTCAGGTGACACCTCGCAGAGATCAACGTTCACATTTGAGATGAGGGAGAAAACAAGATTGACCTGAACTTTGCCAAGCTATTGTCACTCAGAACCATTATTTGGTATACCTCATCCCCTGCGTCATCTGTTTTTCGATTAAGATTTTGGAATGAGTTGTTTCAATCATATATCTTTAGTTTTACAAAACTAAAAAATCCAAATAGTTTGCCCATTTTCTATAAAAATTAAAGAGAATTTATAGCTGGTTAATTGACTGCTAATGCGCATATTTGGGGCTTACAATTGTAAAATATCACAGTAAGGCCACCAAGAGCAAGCAAACACTATAGATCATCAATAAATTTAAAGATTATGGGGATTGGGTGATCTCCCAGAAAAAGAAGAAAATTAACACCATGGGCAATGTTTAAAAACACCCATCCAAGCTATTGAGATTTGTTGATTTCATTCAATTCATATATCGAAGTATCCCCTTAACTATCAGTTCTCACTTCCTACACAATAGCTCAACACAAATCAAATATCACCCTTTATCACCCCCATTTGTATCAGAATCGGTTAAGTGTGTCACTGAGATAAACATATCATGCCATCATTTTTATTTTATGGCCGCTTTTTCTGAGAGATCTGAGCGTCTTTGTTTTAATTTTGTTGATCTCGCTCCTGTCGGGCGTTGATTTATGGCAACTTGATGCAATTAAAATCCTCCCATATTCCTTATTCGCCTCCACAATTCTACTACTTGTAGTTTACACATAAAAACGCAACACCTAGACATTTTATTTAATCTCCTTCGTTCCCGAATGAATCGTAAAACAAGTAAAAGCGTGCTAAGTTCGGCCGGGCCGAATCTTATATACCCTCCACCATGGATCGCATTTGTCGAGTTCTTTTCCCGGCATCTCTTCTTAGGCAAAAAAGGATATAAGAAAAGAGTTGCTCTGCTATTAAAACGATATCAAGATATGGTCCGGTTCGGACCACAATTAAATTATATGTTGGAGACCTGTGTAAAACTTCAGCCAATTCGTATACGAATTGCGTCCATTAGGGCTCACGAAGTAAAATAGAGAGAACGATTTATATGGGATCTGTATCGGGCTATAGAACGATTCAGACCATTATAAACACGTATGTTTAATGTCATGAGAGGATCCGTCGTACAAAATTTCAGGCATATCGGATAATAATTGCGACCTCTAGGGGTCAAGAAGTCAAGATCCCAGATCGGTTTATATGGCAGCTATATCAGGTTATGAACCGATTTGAACCTTATTTGACACAGTTGTTGAAAGTAAAAATAAAATACGTCATGCAAAATTTCAGCCAAATCGGATAGGAATTGCGCCCTCTAGAAGCTCAAGAAGTCAAATCCCCAGATCTGTTTATATGACAGCTATATCAGGTTATGGACCGATTTCAACCATACTTGGCACAGTTGTTGGATATCATAACGAAATACTTGGTGCCAAAAATTCATTCCAATCGGATAAGAATTGCGCACTCTAGAGGCTCAAGAAGTCAAGACCCAAGATCGGTTTATATGGCAGCTATATCAGGTTATGACCCGATTTAAACCATACTTGGCACAGTTGTTGGGTATTATAACAAAACACGCCGTGCGAAATTCCATTCCATTCGGATAAGAATTGCGCCCTCTAGAGGCTCAAGAAGTCAAGACCCAAGATCGGTTTATATGGCAGCTATATCAGGTTATGAACCGATTTGAACCATACTTGGCACAGTTGTTGAATATAATTACAAAACACGTCGTGCAAAATTTCATTTCAATCGGATAATAATTGCGCACTCTAGAGGCTCAAGAAGTCAAGACCCAAGATCGGTTTATATGGCAGCTATATCAGGTTATGGACCGATTTGAACCATACTTGGCACAGTTGTTGGATATCATAACGAAACACGTCGTGCGAAATTCCATTTCAATCGGATAAAAATTGCGCCCTCTAGGGGCTCAAGAAGTCAAGACCCAAGATCGGTTTATATGGCAGCTATATCAGGTTATGGACCGATTTGAACCATACTTGGCACAGTTGTTGGATATCATAAAAAAACACGCCGTACAAAATTTCATTCGAATCGGATAAGAATTGCGCACTCTAGAGGCTCAAGAAGTCAAGACCCAAGATCGGTTTATATGGCAGCTATATCAAAACATGGACCGATATGGCCCATTTACAATACCAACCGACCTACACTAATAAGAAGTATTTGTGCAAAATATCAAGCGGCTAGCTTTACTCCTTCGGAAGTTAGCGTGCTTTCGACAGACAGACGGACGGACGGACGGACGGACGGACGGACGGACGGACGGACGGACAGACGGACGGACATGGCTAGATCGACATAAAATGTCACGACGATCAAGAATATATATACTTTATGGGGTCTCAGACGAATATTTCGAGTAGTTACAAACAGAATGACGAAATTAGTATACCCCCCATCTTATGGTGGAGGGTATAAAAACGAAAACAAAATAAATATAGGAAAATTTTCTGCTAGGCATATATTTTAGATATCCATTCATGGCACATCTTGGGGAATTCTCACTGTTGTTTTGTCATTTTATGCATCGCATCATTCATGTACTTGTAAGTAGCTGTGGCAATAGCTACTAAATAATTGGACCCCTAAGAGAGATTATTTGGGGGTCCGACAACAGACAATATGGTGGTGGTAATGCACCGTCACCCAAAGACAGGCCCATTTTAGGTTATTTTTAAAATGAAAAACTTTATGGCAAATGTCATTATAATTGTGGCAGCATGCAACAGCCAGCAGACCAAAAAGTAACACAAAACATCTTTTGAGAGATGCATGGCACACTTTTTTCCTTATGCTTGTTGGCAAATCATGAATGTCTCTTGTCTGAGAGTCCCTCCTTTTCCCAGCCTTGCTTCATCTTTCAGTTTTTTTTTTTCATCTTTTTCTTCTTGTTGCTGCTGCTGTTGATTTAGAGGTGTCATTGTTGCCTCTCTAAATTGTGTTTTATAGCCGTTTTGTTGGTTTGTTTAACTTTTTTTCTGAGAATGGGGGTATAATAATTGCCTCAAAAGGTGTTTTGTTTCATTTTCTTTTCCCATGCCACTTTTTTTTTTTGGTTTGTCTCAATTTATGCTAATATTTATATATATTAGTGCAAATTATATATTTTTTGTGGGACTTATGTTTTAGATCTGTATTTGTTTGCTATAATAGTCGTAAATTATCACTTGAAGCTGCAAAAGTTTTGCGTTATGACCGTTTAACGAAATTTTAGTGAATGAAATAAAATGCTTGCGAATTTTGTAAGGATTGATGTATATTAGACCATTGTTTTATGAATATGGGAAACAATCCAATATTAGTTAGACAACAAAAAGCAATAAACTGGAAGATTAAAAAAAATTAATTTAAAAAAGAAAATTACCATAATCTCAATTCTATCGAAAACTTTGTTTAAACTTTATTTGCATAGCAAATTTTTTAAAATTTTAGTACTTTAGCAAATGTTATCACACTTTTATATCTATGCAAAAATTGCCAAATTTATATTTGTATACAAAATTTTGTAACAATTTTTAGTCACAAACCTACGAGGGCTATGAAAACCTACGAGGGTTGTCTTTTATATTTCGGGATTAGAGAACTCAAAAACTGAAATTAACCCTCGAAAATAGCTTTATTGTTTGACCTCTCTTTTATTTTTGTACCGGAATGAAAAGAACTCATTCGATGACAACTCAGGAATATACGGCGGATGACTCATAAAATCGATGTTTTGAGTGCTCAAAAATGCAGTTGTTTCATATTTTTGAAGCATTTCTTTTGAACAATCGTTCGAACGATTTTTTTGAACGATTGTGTGGGATTCATCGCGAGAAACTTTTTTTGACGGTCAAATGTTCATGCCAGTTGGCAGATTGCAACACAATGGTTGTCCAATCCCGAAATATAAAAGGCAAACCTCGTGAAATTACCCTTTTCCAAGGAAAAGGATAATATAACTTCTCTTTCCCAAGGTAAAGAATGCTGAAACTATTTGTTTTTATCAAGGAAAAAGGTACTTAAACTTTCCCATGGAAATGAGTACTTAAATCACCCTTTCCCAAGGAAATAGGTACTAAAACAACCCTTTTGCAAGGAAAAGGGTACTAAATTACTCTTTCCCACGGAAAAGGGTACTAAACCTTCCCTTTCGTCCCTACCCTCCAAAGAGAAAAACGTTCCTTCCCAAAGAAGAGGGGTACTAAAACCAACCTTTTCCACGGAGAACTACACTAGAACTTCCATTCGCCAAAGACAAGGGTACTTAAAATTCCCTTTCGGAAAGGAAAGGAAAAGGGCATTAAAACGTCCATCCTCAAAGAAAAGAGTACTACAATTACCCAAGGAAAAGGGTATTAAACCTACCCTTCTCCAAAAAAAAGGGTACTTAAAGTCCCCTTCTGCAAGGAAAGGGTTAAGGGGTAAAAGAACTTCCCTTTCCCAAAGAGAAGGTTACTAAAAGTTCCCTTCCTTGGGGAAAAGGGTACCTAAACTATCCTTTCCAAGGAAAACAGCACTGAAACTAAAATTTTCCAACAAAGAGGGTACTTAAACTAACATTGTTCAAGGATAAGGGTACTAAAACTACCTTTCTCTAAAATTAAGGGTACTACAACTACCCTTCTCCATGGAAAAAGGGTAATAAAACTACTAAAGGGTACTAAAACTACCCTTCCGCACTGAAAATGGTACTTAAACTACCCTTCTCCAAGGAAAAGGGTACTAGAACTTCGCTTTCTCAAAAAGAAGGGTATTAAAAGTTCCCATCTCCACGGAAAAGGGTACTAAAACTACACTTGTCCAAGAAAAAGGCAACTTAAACTACCCTTCTCCAAAGAAAAGGGTACTTAAACTACTATATTCCAAAGAGAAGGGTACTAAAACTTCCCTTTCCTGAGGAAAAGGGTACTAAAACTTTCCTTCCCGAGGAAAAGGGTGCTAAAACGACATTTCTTCAAGGTAAATGGTACTAAAACTACGCCTCTCCAAGGAAAAGGGTACTAAAACTACCCTTCTCCACTGGAAAATGCACTAAAACTACACTTGCCCAAGGGAAAGGCTACTTAAGCTGCCCTTGCCTAGAGAAATGGATTACTAAAACTACCCTTTGCTTAGGAAAAGGGTACTAAAACTACAACCACTCAAGGAAAGGCTACTTAAATTACCCTTCCCGTCTAGAACTATCATTTTTCAATGGAAAGGGTACTAAAACTACCATTCTCCAAGGAAAAGGGTACTAAAACCACCCTACTCCACGGAAAAGGTACTAAAACTACACTTGCTCAAGGAAAATGCTATTTTAACTACCCTTTCCCAGGGAAAAGGGTACTAAACTACGCTTCCCGAAGGAAAATGGTGCTCAAACTACCCTCGCCCACTGAAAAGGGTACTAAGAACTACACCCACCCTAGGAAAAGGGTACTAAAAGTACACCCACCCAAGGAAATGCAAGTAAAATTTCCCTTCCCTAAGGAACAGTGTGCTAAAGCTAACCTTCCCTAAAGAAATTTGTACTAAAACTAACCTTTGCGAAGGGTAAGGGTACTAACACTACCCTTCCCGAGGGAAAAGGGTTCTAACACTACTCTTCCCGAAGGACAAGGTTGCTAAAACTACCCTTTTTGAAGGAAAGGGTTGATAGGGTTACCCTCTCCGGAGGAAGAGGGTACTAAAACTACCCTAACCGATGGAAAAGTGTGCTAAAACTACCCTTTATCTTTAAAAATGGCGCTAAAACTTCCTGTAACCTTAGAAAATGGTAAAAAATCTACCCATTCCCTTCGGAAATGGCACCTAAACTCGCCACTGCTTTCGGAAATGGCACCGTAACTCGTTTTTTCTATCGAGAATGGTAATAAACATCCCCTTTCCCTTGGGAAGTGGTACTTAAACCACCCTTTCACTTGGTAAGTGGTACTTAAACTACCCTTTTCCTTAAGAAATTGTATTTTAACTTCCCTTTCCCTTGGTAAATGGTACTAAAACTCCAATTTTGGGAATGGTACAGAAACTACCCTTTCCCTTCGGAAAATGGTACTAAAATCATACTTTCACTTGAGAAATTGTACTAAAACTACCTTTTCACTTGGGAAGTAGTACATAAACTACCCTTCCACGTGGGAAATAGTACTAAAACTATCCTTTGCCACAAGGAAGAGGGCACTAAAACTACGTATTCCCTTGGAAGAGGTTACTAAAACTACACATCCTCAAGGAAGAGGATACTAATACTACCATTCTCTACGAAAAACTATACTGGAATAGCCCTCCGTCAAAGAAGAGGGTACTGAAACTGCACTTCGGCGTACTAAATGAACGCTTTCCCATGGAAGGGGGTACTAAAACTACGCTTCCTCAAGGAAGGGGGTACTACCTTTCCCCAAGGGAAAGGGTACTAAAGCTATCCTTCCGCAGGAGGAAGGGCACTGAAATTTTCCTTCCTCAAAAAAAAGGTTACTGAAACTTTCCTTCGCCTAGGAAAATTTTGTCAAATTCTTTTTTCTATAGAAAATGTTGCCAAAAATCATTTCCAATTAAAATTTTGTAAAATATTCGACTCTTTCTTAAATCCTAAGACATTATGAAATGAAATGTAAAGAAATTTTTTTGCCTGAAGCATTTATCAAATGGTTAAAATGCAAACAATTTGTTTCCACCAATGGTAAGGGGAAACAAGTAAAAGCGTGTTAAGTTCGGCCGGGCCGAATCTTATATACCCTCCACCATGGATCGCATTTGTCGAGTCCTTTTTCCGGCATCTCTTCTTAGGCAAAAAAAAGGATATAAGAAAAGAGTTGCTCTGCTATTAAAACGATATCAAGATATGGTCCGGTTCGGACCACAATTAAATTATATGTTGGAGACCTGTGTAAAATTTCAGCCAATTCGTATAAGAATTGCGCCCATTGGGGCTAACGAAGTAAAATAGAGAGAACGATTTATATGGGATCTGTATCGGGCTATAGACCGATTCAGACCATAATAAACACGTTTGTTGATGGTCATGAGAGGATCCGTCGTACAAAATTTCAGGCATATCGGATAATAATTGCGACCTCTAGGGGTCAAGAAGTCAGGATCCCAGATCGGTTTATATGGCAGCTATATCAGGTTATGAACCGATTTGAACCTTATTTGACACAGTTGTTGAAAGTAAAAATAAAATACGTCATGCAAAATTTCATTCAAATCGGATAAGAATTGTGCCCTCTAGAGGCTCAAGAAGTCAAGACCCAAGATCGGTTTATATGGCAGCTATATCAGGTTATAGACCGATTAGAACCATACTTGGCACAGTTGTTGGATATAATAACAAAACACGTCGTGCAAAATTTCATTCTGATTGGGTAATAATTGCGCCCGCTAGAGGCTCAAGAAGTCAAGACCCAAGATCGGTTTATATGGCAGCTATATCAGGTTATGGGTCGATTTGAACCATACTTGGCACAGTTGTTGGATATCATAACAAAACACGTCGTGCACAATATCATTCTGATCGGATAAGAATTGCGCACTCTAGAGGCTCAAGAAGTCAAGACCCAAGATCGGTTTATATGGCAGCTATATCAGGTTATGGACCGATTTGAACTATACTTGGCACAGTTGTTGGATATCATAGCAAAACACGTCGTGCAAAATTTCATCCCTATCGGATAAGAATTGCGCACTCTAGAGGCTCAAGAAGTCAAGACCCAAGATCGGTTTATATGGCAGCTATATCAAAACATGGACCGATATGGCCCATTTACAATACCAACCGACCTACACTAATAAGAAGTATTTGTGCAAAATTTCAAGCGGCTAGCTTTACTCCTTCGAAAGTTAGCGTGCTTTCGACAGACAGACGGACGGACGAACGGACGGACGGACAGACGGACGGACATGGCTAGATCGACATAAAATGTCGCGACGATCAAGAATATATATACTTTATGGGGTCTCAGACGAATATTTCGAGTAGTTACAAACAGAATGACGAAATTAGTATACCCCCCATCTTATGGTGGAGGGTATAAAAATGCCAGTGGCACAAGGCCTAGGGTGTGTTGCAATAAATCTCTTGTTTGAATACATTTAGGAACTTAAAAGCAAACGAGAAAGTTAGACACTCTACAACAACATCATTCTTAATACCAACCAAACTACGAAACATTTTTGAAGAGTAATCTATAGAATCACACAATTTTTCTTAGTTTCTCTCCACAATTGTCAATCGATGACATCTCCTACACCACATTCCTAAGAAGATGTATGGCTTGCTATTGATTAGGCCAACAATTTGATATACTGATGTGAACTGCAATTGATGTCATTGGTAAAGGGGATTTACCAAGGAGATTGATATCAATATTTCAATATGTGTTTATTGCCAATCTATGGCAGTGTATGAAATCTTCATACATCTATACCCCTCCCTAAGAAATAAAATAAAAATATTTCGTGGGATGGGTGTAAAATTGTCTTGGCACATGGGCAATGTAAATGTTGAGTGTAAATTATAGGAAATATTAACATAACAGCCTCGTGTGAGACGAATCGAATGAATAACCCGCATTCAACTTCATTCATACTCGTTGGGCAAACCGAGGTTTTCACTGCCTTTAATGGTTGTTTTCAGGGGTTCTGTTGTTTGAGGGAGGGAAATAATTAAATGCCATATACATATATGGTCGAATGAATGAGTTAAGTTGTATACCGAGATTTCTTTACATAATTGAGGATAGAGTTGCTTTAAAACTTCTAATCAAGTACAAAATATCCTGGGCTGAAGATTTATGGGCCAATGTGTGTTAAATTGTGTATGAAGGGTTTAAATAATTGCAGTTGACTATGAGCCGGTAATTAATAAAGGTTTCTTTCTTTTATTTTACGGTTAGAAAATAAAATAACTTTAAAATCCATAAAAGGGGATCTAGTCCTGTTGAAACTAGATACATCAACTAGCTTTATGCCTGGATTCCAATCCTAATAAAAACTTTAAAACACTTATTGGTGGTAGCCTTCAACTTACTTATTTCAGACTTCGAAAACAATCCAACAAATATAAAAATACCCAATACTATAAAAAAATCCCAAAATATCCTAAATTAGGGAAATCTTATAAAGTGCGATTATTTGGTATTTTTAAATTTCCTTCGACGTTTGCCTCTAGAATGATAAGAACTTTTGTAGTTATTAAGTGAACATATGAGGATATGGACTAAATAAATAATTAAAACGTGGCGTTTTACGGTTTGAGAATTTTTGAAAACATTTTTTACACGTTTTGCTCTAAATTTATTCGGTCTTGAAATAATTCATACAATCGTTTTCTATTACAAATATTTAGAAGAACAAAAAAGGCAGAAAATTGGGATTTGCTCTGTAATAGCATTTGACTGAATTCCTAAATCGCGATTTCGTTTTGTACCACCAAGCTCATCAGTAGGATTTTGTAATGGAAACAAATAACCCTAATCCGATTGTTTTTTTATACCAACCACCAAAGGATGAGGGTATGTTCATTTTGTCATTCCGTTTGCAACTCACCTAAATATCCATTTCCGACCCTATAAAGTATATATATTCTTGATCGTCGTAAAAATTTAAGATGATCCAGCCATGTCCGTCCGTCTGTGTGTTGAAATTACGCTACAGTCAAAATTGAGATATTGAGCTGAAACTTTGCACAGATTTTTCTTGTCTATGGCAGGTTAAGTTCGAAGATGGGCTATATCTGACTATATCTTGATATAGCCCCCTTATAGACCGATCTGCCGATTTAAGGTCTTAGGCCTTTAAAAGCCACATTTCTTATTCGATATTACTGAAATTTGACATCCTTCTTCAATTTGGCCCAGATCGGTCCAGATTTGGATATAGCTGCCACATAGACCGATCTCGTGACTTAAGATCTTGGGTCCATAAAAGGCACATTTATTGTCCGATGTCGCCGAAATTTGAGACAGTGAGTTGTGTAAGGCCCTTCGGTTTGGCCCAGATCGGTTATGATTTGGATACAGCTGCCGTATAGACCGTCTCTCGATTTAAGAACTTGGGCCCATAAAAGGCGTATTTATTGTCCCATTTTGCCAAAATTTAAAACAGTGAGTTGTGTTAGGGCCTTCAACATCCCTCTGCAATTTGGCCCAGATCGGTTCAGATTTGGATATAGCTGCCATAAAGACCGATCGCTCGTTTTAAAGTCTTGGTCCAATAAATGACACATTTATAATCCCAGTTTGCTGAAATTTGACACAGTGACTTATGTTAGGCTTTTCGACATCCTTGTCGTATATGGTTCAGATCGGTCTATATGTGGGTAAACTACCACAAAGACCATTAATTTGATCTACAAAATTGAACAATGACTTGTACTTATAAGACTAATCATTGTCTGTGCCTAATTTAGTCCACAAATTTGGGGGCATTAATTATGCATTTTTCACCGGATTATGACGAGAGGTGGTACATATATCCGAGTTGGTGGGTATAAATACCCGAGATGATGGGTATCTAAAGTTCGGCCCGGCCGAACTTAACTTCTTTTTGCTTGTTTTTACTAAAAATGGGAAATTTTTTTAAATAACATATATTGGGTTGCCCAAAAAGTAATTGCGGATTTTTTAAAAGAAAGTAAATGTATTTTTAATAAAACTTAGAATGAACTTTAATCAAATATACTTTTTTACAATTTTTTTCTAAAGCAAGCTAAAAGTAACAGCTGATAACTGACAGAAGAAAGAATGCAATTACAGAGTTACAAGCTGTGAAAAAATTTGTCAACGCCGACTATATGAAAAATCCGCAATTACTTTTTGAGCAACCCAATATGATGCACCACTTAAAATATTTATTGGAATAAATGTCATACTTGGAACTTATTTTTTCTTTCTTTCTCTTTTTAGGTAAGTTTCTTAGATGTTTGGAGTTTAAAGTAATCGTAAGTTTAAAATAAGTTTATTATAAAAAAATATTGTATTTTATCATATGCGAAGTGGCTAAATTTCAAATTAAAATCAAAAGCGCTTGCCATTGAGCTTGAACTTGAGTTAACCGTGAAGAGTCATCATTATTTTGTTTAGAATATTAATAGCCGTCGGGCTTCGTCGTTTTGACGAACATAGAAGAGAGTTCTAAAGTGGGCCGTCCTTTAAGTGGACATTGCATTTCTATTAAAGTGATTAACCATGTAAAACGTGCTAAGTTCGGCCGGGCCAAATCTTATATACCCTCCACTACAGATCGCATTTGTCGAGTTCTTTGCCCGATATCTCTTTTTAGGGAAGCAAAGAATAATGGATAAGATTTGCTATGTTATTGGAGCTATATAAAGTTGTGGTCCGATTCGGATCATAATTAAATTGAATGTTGGAGACCATAGTAGAAGTCAGAAGGTGACAGAAGTAAAATGTCATCCAATTCGGATAAGAATTTGCTCAAGAAGTAAAATCAGGAGATCAGTTTATATGGAAGCTGTATCAGGCTATAGACCGATTAAGACCATGTTTGATACGTATGTTGAGGTCATGGGGGAAGCCGTTGTACAAAATCCGGATAAGAACTGCGCCCTCTAGAGGCTTAAAAAGTATAATCGAGAGTTAGCATGCTTTGGACAGACAGACGGACGGACATGGCAAGTCGTAGCGATCAAGAATATCTATACTTTATGGAGACGAATATTTCAAGGAGTTACAAACGGAATGACGAAGTTAGTATACCCCCGTCCTTTGATTGATTTTCTCAGATTTTAGGGCATGAATATTTTGTTGAAATTTTAAATAGGAGAGTTTAACTATTCATCCGAATTAAGGCAGAGGTCCCATAGAAATTTACACCGATGTTTTGTGTTTTTATACCCTATACCACCACTGTGGTACAGGATATTATAACTTAGTGCATTTGTTTGTAACACCCAGAAGGAAGAGAGATAGACCCATAGATATGTATACCGATCGACTAAGAATCACTTTCTGATTCGATTTAGCTATGTCCGTCTGTCTGCCCATGCATTTGTATTTTATTATGATAAAATCCATACAAAAGACAATGGGTTGGTAAATTGATAAGTACAATGAGTTCAACAAGTTTACATTTAATAAATAGAACAATAATTTGTAAAAAATATTTAACATCAAACTGGGCAGGGCCTGCTCCCCTGCGCCTTCTTTCACTCTCTTATTTTATCTTTGGGATGCTGGTATGGCCTTTCATACATTTCGCCCCAATGTGGATATCATATTTGTGCTCTACTCCCAAATTTCTTTCATTTCGCCCTGAATGTGGATATGTAATTTGTGCTACTGTAGCCTATGACGCTGAATGCTTACATTCGAATCCTGGTGAGAACATCGGACAAAATTTAAAGCGGTGGTTATCTGCTCTTAATGCTGGCGACATTTGCGAGGTACCATGCCATGCATGATCATGTACAAAATTTTAGGGTATTTCAAAGGTTGGGTTACCACCCAGACACTTGGCCTTAAAATAATTATAAAATTCGTGCCCTACTTTCAAACATATTTTATATGAGTGTAGGGTAGACCCTAGAGTTTTTGTCCGAAATGAGTGTAAATTTACCGAAAAGTATGAGTATCAATTCGACTCAAATATGGATATTAAATTCATGCTGCACTCCCAAATTCCTTTGATTTGAGCCCCATATTACCATGGTTGGTAAATATGAACCGATTGGAGGGTGTTTTGGGGCAAGGACGGCCACCGACACATTGCCCTGAAAATAGATATCAAACTCGTTCTTAACTTCCAAATACCGTTGATTTGAGCTCCATATTGCCATAGTCGAAAAAGAAGTTCAGTTTAGGGGGTGCTTTAGGGCGTACCCTCAAACAATAATACTTGCATTTGAGTCCCATATTGTCATAATAGGTCAATTTACCTATTTGACGTGTTTAAAGAGGAAAAGCGCCGCTTAGACTTGAACGCGAATTCTAATTTCATATCCGTAATCTACTCCCAAATACCTTTCATGTGAGTCCCATACAGCCATGGTCGGGTAATATGCTCATTTGGGGGTGGGGCGACCTCCCATTACATGGAACTAATTTTTTTAATATGGGACTCATTTGGTCGTTTTTGAAGGATGGGGTGACTCCCTATACTTCGATCTGATTTGGTAAGCCAGATTCGTATTCTACTACCGAATATCTTTCATCTGAGACCCATATTGATATGGACGTTCAATTTGTCCGCTTTTCGACATTTTGTGGTTATGGCGACTTCTTGGATACTTGGAACCAATTCCATGTTCGTATTCTACTCTTCAATACCTTTCATTTGATACCCATATTGTCCTTATTGTCCAGCTGTGATTTTGAGTGGTATTTTTAGGGTAACGGGGGATGGTCCGCCCCCTTCCGATATTAACAAATTAAAAATCATATTCCTTCTTTCTGACTATATTCGTAATCTTTTCCCGAATACCTTTAATTTGAGTCCCATATTGTCATGCTCGTCCAATGAACCTAATTAAGGGGGTTTTTGGGGTTGGACCCAGTTATTTGGATCCAATTTTTAATATGATCTTTACACTTTTATTTTTGGGTGGTACTTTTGAAGTATGGGAGAGGGTCCGCCCCCCCCTTCCGATATCGAAAAATTATATCGCCTATGTTTCCTTCCAAACAAACGTTTATAACCTACGAAAATTTTAAGAAAATCGGTTCAGCCAAGTATCATATAGTCATAATGGGTCTAATGGCGTTTTTGAGGCGTGGCGTGTCCCCTTATACTTCGATTTGATTTTGTATGCCAGATTCGAAATCTACTCCTGAATACCTTTCATTTGAGCCCCATATTGAAATGAACGTCCAATATGTCTGGGGGAGTTTTGGGGTTGGGACGGCTCGATGGGTACTTAGACTCAAATTTTAATACCATATTCATATTCTACTCTCTAATACCTTTCATTTGATACCTATTTATATTGTCCGATCGGTCCAATTTGGATTTTGGGTTGTGTTTTTGGTATCGGAAGGGGGACGGACCCTCCCTCTTCCGATACCAAAAAATTATATAGCCTATGTTTCCTTCCAGACCAACCTACACAAAATTCGAAAATTTCGAGAAAAATCGGTTCTGCAGTTTTTCAGTCTATACGGAACAAACA
Source organism: Stomoxys calcitrans (assembly GCF_963082655.1). NCBI lineage: Eukaryota > Metazoa > Arthropoda > Insecta > Diptera > Muscidae > Stomoxys > Stomoxys calcitrans. The sequence goes on from NC_081553.1 coordinate 195,898,930, forward strand.
AACCGAGCCCCATATATCCGGATTGGTTAATGTGCCTATTTTGGGCGTTTTTGTGGGGGTGGGGTGACCCCCAATACTTCGCCATGGACTTGCCATGATCGTCATCTACTCCCGCATACTTTTCATTTGATACCCATATTGTCCTTATCGGTCCACTTTTGATTTTGGTTGGTGTATTTGGGGTAACGGTGGAGGGTCCGCCCCCTCTCGTTATCAATAAATTATAAAGCCTATTACTACTTCCTGGCCATATTCGTAATCTACTCCCGAATACCTTTCATTTGATTCCCATATTGTCATGATCGTCAAATAAACCTATTTTATGGGGTTTTGGGGCTGAAGCGGCCCCCAGGTACTTGGACCCAAATTTTATTATGAAATTCGTACTCTATTCTTAAATACCTTTCATTTGAATGCTATATTGTCCCGATCTGTCCACTTTTATTTTTGGGTAGTACTTTTGGGGTAAGGGGGAGGGTCCGCCCAAAAAATTGTATAGCCTATGTTTCCTTCCAGACCAAAGTACACAATCTGTGAAAATTTCAACAAACCCACAAACAAACAAACACAAATTGAATTTTATATATAAGATTATTGTTGTTGTCCCATTTCTGTTATGAGAAAATATTTTTCTCATTTCTCATACTTTATATTAAATAAAATTTTTGTATTTTCGTGATTCCTCGAAGTTAAGTTTCATATTTTAAATTTTTTGTGTGTTATTAATGTATTTTTCCTAAACAGAAAAAAAACATAAAAGTTCACCCTGCTTAAAAGTCAATGAAATACCATCGTCATGCCCCCATTATTATTTTGTTATATTAATTTCATCCATTTTATTCATCTCGCTTATCGATTTAAATCTCTTGACAATCGATTACATTTGTCAAATGTCTACCATAATAATAAATAACCAATTTTTAACCATATACATAATTACCTGATCTTTCGCCTACCTGATCGTAGAAAAAAAGGCCACATGCCAATAAAAAGAACGAATTAACAAATTAACATATGAACCGAACTCATTGGGTGGCCCACATTGGGGTATTTTTTCTCCTTCTCATTCACCTCACATTTTCACAGCATCGCAAGCTGTGTGAACTACTAATTTATGTAAATTTTAAGATTTTCAATTTCGAACATCTGGTTCACTCACGATGCCAATGAATGAAATCGAATTTTCAATTCATAGTTAAGGTGGGATTGATGTTAAAGCGAATACTTTGAACTTTTGTTTCTTGAGTTGGTGGTTACCAACCGGCGAGATTACTCTTTTTAGTGTGGGCAAAATCCAATAAAAGTCCAACAATGATGCAGATGAAATCAATAACTGAGTGGGTTAATGTGGCAGTTCATTTGGTTCGATGTAAAAGAATAGAGTGAACTTAGTTTTGAATTTTTATATGAAATATAAATCAATTGCATAATTTAGAGTATAGTTTTGTGTAAAGAATTAGATGCATTTTCATTTTTTGAATAAATTGTTGATTTTGGTAAATTAAAGGTAAATAACGCAGAGGAAATTAAAGATAGAAAAAACAAGTATAAGCGTGCTAAGTTCGGCCGGGCCGAATCTTATATACCCTCCACCATGGATCGCATTTGTCGAGTTCTTTTCCCGGCATCTCTTCTTAGGCAAAAAAGGATATAAGAAAAGAGTTGCTCTGCTATTAAAACGATATCAAGATATGGTCCGGTTCGGACCACAATTAAATTATATGTTGGAGACCTGTGTAAAATTTCAGCCAATTCGTATAAGAATTGCGCCCATTGGGGCTCACGAAGTAAAATAGAGAGAACGATTTATATGGGATCTGTATCGGGCTATAGACCGATTCAGACCATAATAAACACGTTTGTTGATGGTCATCGTACAAAATTTCAGGCATATCGGTAATAATAATTGCGACTTCTAGGGGTCAAGAAGTCAAGATCCCAGATCGGTTTATATGGCAGCTATATCAGGTTATGAACCGATTTGAACCTTATTTGACACAGTTGTTGAAAGTAAAAATAAAATACGTCATGCAAAATTTCAGCCAAATCGGATAGGAATTGCGCCCTCTAGAAGCTCAAGAAGTCAAATCCCCAGATCTGTTCATATGACAGCTATATCAGGTTATGGACCGATTTTAACCATACTTGGCATAGCTGTTGGATATCATAACGAAATACTTGGTGCCAAAAATTCATTCCAATCGGATAAGAATTGCGCACTCTAGAGGCTCAAGAAGTCAAGACCCAAGATCGGTTTATATGGCAGCTATATCAGGTTATAGACCGATTTAAACCATACTTGGCACAAATGTTGGGTATCATAACAAAACACGTCGTGCGAAATTCCATTTCAATCGGATAAGAATTGCGCCCTCTAGAGGCTCAAGAAGTCAAGACCCAAGATCGGTTTATATGGCAGCTATATCAGGTTATGAACCGATTTGAACCATACTTGGCACAGTTGTTGAATATAATAACAAAACACGTCGTGCAAAATTTCATTTCAATCGGATAAGAATTGCGCACTCTAGAGGCTCAAGAAGTCAAGTCCCAAGGTCGGTTTATATGGCAGCTATATCAGGTTATGGACCGATTTGAACCATACTTGGCACAGTTGTTGGATATCATAACAAAACACGTCGTGCGAAATTCCATTTCAATCGGATAAGAATTGCGCCCTCTAGAGGCTCAAGAAGTCAAGACCCAAGATCGGTTTATATGGCAGCTATATCAAGTTATGGACCGATTTGAACCATACTTGGCACAGTTGTTGGATATAATAAAAAAACACGCCGTACAAAATTTCATTCGAATCGGATAAGAATTGCGCACTCTAGAGGCTCAAGAAGTCAAGACCCAAGATCGGTTTATATGGCAGCTATATCAAAACATGGACCGATATGGCCCATTTACAATACCAACCGACCTACACTAATAAGAAGTATTTGTGCAAAATTTCAAGCGGCTAGCTTTACTCCTTCGGAAGTTAGCGTGCTTTCGACAGACAGACGGACGGACGGACGGACGGACAGACGGACGGACATGGCTAGATCGACATAAAATGTCACGACGATCAAGAATATATATACTTTATGGGGTCTCAGACGAATATTTCGAGTAGTTACAAACAGAATGACGAAATTAGTATACCCCCCATCTTATGGTGGAGGGTATAAAAACTGAAGGGCGAAGATCACATTCGGCATATGGTGTACATTGTGGATATTAGCCATAAACTTTGCATATTGAGTCCCAAAGTAATCAATTTCCAAAATCCTATCCGAAATTTCCTATTGACTTTTTATTTCATCCTGTTAAGCTCCCTTTAACGCCGTTGTCATCCCGTTGCATAGACCTGATCGCTGGGTAAACGTAAAACCCTTATAATTTTTTCATTTCATATTTCATTTACACACAAAAGAACTAACAAGAATTGGCGGCAATTCATCTGCTACCGCGGCTTTCTTAATATTGAGTCTTCAGAATTTTGCATTCAAGTTCGTTTTCTGCAGGCATTTTGGCATCTGTAGACAGTTAGCTGATTCAATTCAATTAGTTTCAGTCCAAAAGAAACAATGAAAGAAATGTTTTTTTTTTATTTTTTCACACCATTGCTGATCTTCTTACTAGATCGTCTTCAAATGTCTCTCGCTCTTATTTAGGAAATTCTACTTCACACCACATGGGGTCATATCATAAATTTTGCGAGTTACCCTATTAAACCATACATAACGCTGGCGATGATGTCTCATTTGTAGCCTTGTCTAACATTTTTTTTATTGTAATTTCTTTTCATTTTATTTTCATTCTTACTTGTTTTTGAGGGGGACAACATTTACTCAGATTTTATTTTTATTTTCATTGTTGTTTTCGTTACTTTTTTTGGTGTTAATTTAATAAACTTTAATGCCTTCCCGACACAACAACACATGCTATGTCATAATAATATGCGTGACATTTCTCCAAATATGATGCTTAAATACAATTTTGGGTAGAGTTTTATTTTTTGTCGCTTTGATGGAGTGTTGTGTTGAGGGAGATGGGTGGATTGATGGGGCAAAGTGGCTTATGTTGCCCGAAAAAAACACTTGGCGCTGAATTTGACATTCATAAATTTTCAGATTTCATCTAAAGTCAAAACGAGCAGGATGGAATCAAATCGAGATCATTTCCTCTTTCTTTTTTTTTTGGTGTAGGGGTGTTTAATGGACACACCAAGTTCTTGATGAAATGAGGGGGAGAATTTTAGGAAATCTTCTTCAACCTAGGCAGACATACTCTGCTGATCTCCTTTTGTTGAGTAAAGTGTCATATTAAGCATGTGGATGCATCATTCAATGAAACAATACACGGTTAAAAGAATTTCATTTTTATACAAAAAAATTTTAAGTGGATTCAAATTTCGACCAAATTGGTAGGAAAATAAAATTGAATACATTTTTTTATTTTACTGTTTTATTTTCCTTTTTATACCCTCCACCATAAGATGGGGGGTATACTAATTTCGTCATTCTGATTGTAACTACTCGAAATATTCGTCTGAGACCCCATAAAGTATATATATTCTTGATCGTCGTGAAATTTTATGTCGATCTAGCCATGTCCGTCCGTCTGTCCGTCCGTCCGTCCGTCCGTCCGTCTGTCTGTCGAAAGCACGCTAACTTCCGAAGGAGTAAAGCTAGCCGCTTTAAATTTTGCACAAATACTTCTTATTAGTGTAGGTCGGTTGGTATTGTAAATGGGCCATATCGGTCCATGTTTTGATATAGCTGCCATATAAACCGATCTTGGGTCTTGACTTCTTGAGCCTCTAGAGTGCGCAATTCTTATCCGATTAGAATGAAATTTTGCACGACGTGTTTTGTTATGATATCCAACAACTGTGCCAAGTATGGTTCAAATAGGTTCATAACCTGATATAGCTGCCATATAAACCGATCTTGGGTCTTGACTTCTTGAGCCTCTAGAGTGCGCAATTCTTATCCGATTGGGATGAAATTTTGCACGACGTGTTTTGTTATGATATTCAACGACTGTGCCAAGTATGGTTCAAATCGGTTCATAACCTGATATAGCTGCCATATAAACCGATCTGGGGTCTTGACTTCTTGAGCCTCTATAGTGCGCAATTATTATCCGATTGGGTTGAAATTTTGCACGACGTGTTTTGTTATGATATCCAACAACTGTGCCAAGTATGGTTCAAATCGGTCCATAACCTGATATAGCTGCCATATAAACCGATCTGGGGTCTTGACTTCTTGAGCCTCTATAGTGCGCAATTATTATCCGATTGGGTTGAAATTTTGCACGACGTGTTTTGTTATGATATTCAACGACTGTGCCAAGTATGGTTCAAATCGGTTCATAACCTGATATAGCTGCCATATAAACCGATCTGGGGTCTTGACTTCTTGAGCCTCTATAGTGCGCAATTATTATCCGATTGGGTTGAAATTTTGCACGACGTGTTTTGTTATGATATCCAACAACTGTGCCAAGTATGGTTCAAATCGGTTCATAACCTGATATAGCTGCCATATAAACCGATCTGGGGTCTTGACTTCTTGAGCCTCTATAGTGCGCAATTATTATCCGATTGGGTTGAAATTTTGCACGACGTGTTTTGTTATGATATTCAACGACTGTGCCAAGTATGGTTCAAATCGGTTCATAACCTGATATAGCTGCCATATAAACCGATCTGGGGTCTTGACTTCTTGAGCCTCTATAGTGCGCAATTATTATCCGATTGGGTTGAAATTTTGCACGACGTGTTTTGTTATGATATCCAACAACTGTGCCAAGTATGGTTCAAATCGGTCCATAACCTGATATAGCTGCCATATAAACCGATCTTGGGTCTTGACTTCTTGAGCCTCTAGAGGGCGCAATTCTTATCCGATTGGAATGGAATTTCGCACGACGTATTTTGTTATGATACCCAACAACTGTGCTAAGTATGGTTCAAATCGGTTCATAACCTGATATAGCTGCCATATAAACCGATCTTGGGTCTTGACTTCTTGAGCCTCTAGAGGGCACAATTCTTATCCGGTTTGAATGAATTTTTGCACGAAGTATTTCGTTATGATATCCAACAACTGTGCCAAGTATGGTTGAAATCGGTCCATTACCTGATATAGCTGTCATATAAACAGATCTGGGGATTTGACTTCTTGGGCTTCTAGAGGGCTCAATTTCTATCCGATTTGGCTGAAATTTCGCAACACATTATTGTTACTTTCAACAACTATGTCAAATAAAGTTCAAGTCGGTTCATAACCTGATATAGCTGCCATATAAACCGATCTGGGATCTTGACTTCTTGAGCCTCTAGAGGTCGCAATTATTATCCTTTTTGCCTGAAATTTTGTGCGACGGGTTCTCTCATGACCATTAATATACGTGTTTATTATGGTCTGAATCGGTCTATAGGCCGATACAGCTCCCATATAAATCGATCTCTCTATTTTACTTCTTGAGCCCACAAAGGGCGCAATTCTTATTCGAATTGGCTGACATTTTACACAGGTCTCCAACATATAATTTAATTGTGGTCCGAACCGGACCATATCTTGATATCGCTCTATTGGCAGAGCAAATCTTTTCTTACATCCTTTTTTTGCTAAGAAGAGATGCCGGGAAAAGAACTCGACAAATGCGATCCATGGTGGAGGGTATATAAGATTCGGCCCGGCCGAACTTAGCACGCTTTTACTTGTTTAATTTCATTTATTATATTTTAATTTATTTAATTTTATTTAATTTTTGTTTCTTTTATATTTTTTATTTTGTTTTTTTTTATTTTGTTTTATTTATTTTACACTAGCTGTACCCGGCCGGCTGCGCCTTCATTAGCACCATGGGAAAAATAAGTTTCTTACTTACTTCCATATGTATCTCCCTTGTACAATTTGTTTATCTACTACCAAATTCCTTTTATTGAACCTTTCATTGGATTTCCATATGGTCCCGATCGGTCCACTTTTGATTTTGGGCGGTTTTGGGATTGGGACGGCTCCGTAGATACTGGGATATAATATTCATACTCTACTCTCGAATACCTTTCATTGGGATCTTATATTGTCCGGATCGGTCCAATTTTTATTTTGGGTGCTACTCCTGGGGCGAAGCCTTAATTACTTGGATAAAATTTTTGACACCATATTCGTATTCTACTCCCGAAAACCTTTTACTTGAGTCCCATATTTCCCGATCTAACCACTTGCTAGGTACTTGGACCCAATTTTAATTATCATATTCATACTCTACTCCCAAATACTTTTCATTTGAGTCCCATACAGTACCGATCAATCCACTTTTGATTTTGTAGCGGTTTTGGCTGGAACGGCCTTCTAAGTATTTAGACCAATATTTAATACCATATTCGTATTTAACTCCCTTATACCTTTTATTTGAGTCCCATATTCTCCCAATCGAAAAATTTGTTCTTTTGGGGGGTGGGGGGCCCCTCAAACACCAAGGAATAAATTTTTGCGTCAGATTTGTACTCTACTTTTAAATACCTTTCATCTGAAATCCATGTTGCCCAAAGCGGAAAAAGTGCCCTGTTGGGTGGTGTTTTTGGGGGTGAGGGACCCCCCGACACCTAGTGTGACATTTTTATGCCAAGTTCGTCCTCTACTCTTAATACCTTTCATTTAATAGCCATATTGTCCCAATCGCTAAACATATTTGTTCGGGTGTGTTTTGGGATGGGGCGTCCTCCTAGGTTATGTGACCCCAAATTTGTATACCAATTTCGTGTTTTTGTGGTATACAAAATTTCGCTTAAAACGGTGCACCCATCTCCGAGATCTGGTGTTTTTGAAAATGAGGGTAAGGGGGAGAGTCCACCCCTCCCCTTCGGACATCAAAAAATGTAGTACCCTATTTTCACCGGGGGCTCAAACTCCATCATCTGTGAAAATTTCATGAAAATCGTTTCAACCGATTTTGAGTCTATACGGAACAAACAAACAAAGCGCAACAATTTCATTTTTATATAATAGAAGATTAGTTCGTTTTATTTAGTTTAATTTTTGTTTGTTTTGCTTTATATCATTTTATTTTCTTTATTTTTTTTACATTATTTTATTTAGTTTTTTTATTTTATTTATTTTATTTTTTTTTTTATTTATTTTTTACTTTATTTAATTTTTTATTTTATTTTATTTTATTTTATTTCATTTTATTTTATTTTTTTTTTTTTATTTTATTTTATTTTAATCATTTTATTTTATTATAGTTTATATTACTGTATTTTATTTTGTACTAGCTGAACCGGGCCCGCTGCGCCGCACCTTCTTGTACTTTATATGGAACAAAATAATCCTTTGAATATTTATTTTCGACAATTAAAGAGTTTTTCGTGAAATACCATGCTACGGGAATAGTAGATGTATATTGCTTGACTAACAGTATAACAATATAAAAGCCTTTATCTGAATCCCTTTTTTATTGGTCTACGAATTCGCTGGGAGGGTTTAGGGTCATTAACGTTTGGGTGTTTGATATACTCCATTCTTAAAAGTCTTTGTTTCAGCCCGATATTGTTATGATGTCCGATTTAGGGGTGTTTTCGAGGTTGAGGTGATCCCCTAGACATTTGGCCCTGAAAAAATGTCAGCATCGTGGTCTTCTCTCAAATACTATTTATCTAAACCTCATATTGCCATTGGTTTAAGGGGATTTTGCGGGATGAGGCGTCCTCAAACACTTGGCCCCAAAATTTGTACTCTTTGGGGGGTGTTTTGGGGAAGGGGCGATGCCCAACATGATCCCACATTGGATATCACATTCGTATTGTACTCCCAAATTCCTTTATTTGAACCGAATATTAGGTTAGGTTGAAAAAAGGGTGCATATATTAATCAACCCCATGCCACTATGGACATACACCTAAGGCAGTAGTCGCCTTGTGAAGCCCATATTGCGATGATTAGTTAGTAAAAATTGCTGTTTGTGGAGTATTTCAGGAAAGGAATAGACCGCCAGAAAATTGGTCCCAAGAGTGGGTGTCAATTTCGTGCTCTACTCCCCAATACCTTTCATTTGAGACCCACATTGCCATGGTCGGTAATTTAGGGGTGTTTTGGGAAGTGGTGTGGTCCCCAAACACTTAGACATTAAAAAATATCAGCATCGTGCTCTATTCTCATATTTCTATAAATCATTTATTTGAACCCCATATTGCCTTTGGCCTCGAAATTAGATATCAAATTCGTTTTTTAATCTCAAATGCCTTTCATTTAAACCCCTTGCAAAAGTCAGCAAATATGTCCGATTTGGCGTATGGGCCGTAAAAACTATCAATAACGAGCTCCACTGTCTTGAAGACCCAAAATGTCTTGGTGAGAAAATACGTCCTATTTGGGGACGTTGGGACAGTTGGTCCTGAATGTTGTTATCAGATTCGAGGTCTACCCCCAAATACCTTTCATTTGAACTCCATATTGCTTGCAAAAACATCCCTCAAAGATGCCAAATTTACGGCCTCTTTTGGGGATGTTTTTGGGGAAGGGGTGGAACCTCAGAAACTTGGTCCCACATTTGAATATCAGATTCGTATTCTATTCGCAAATACCTTTCATTTGAGTCCCATATTGCCATGGTCGGTAAATAAGTCCCATTTAAGGGTGTTTTGGGGGTTGGGGTGGTCCCCCAAACACTTGGTTCGACAATTGGATATCAGTTACGTTTTCTATTCTTTATATATATTTGGTAGGTTATGGGGGTTGGGCGGCCCCCCTAGGTACCCCATCCGAAATTTGAATACCAAATTTCTATTTTTAAGTTACTGTAAGAGAGCCCATACAATTTCTGGCGAGATCTGGCGTTTCTGAAAATTAGAATAAGTGGGAGAGTCTGCCCCCCTTTAGATATCAAAAAATTGAGTACCCTATTTTCACCACGGGATCGTTATGCGCCATCTTAGAAAATTTCAAGAAAATCGGTTCAGTCGTTTTTGAGTCTATAGGGAACTTAGAAACAAACCGACAAACAAACACAATTTGATTTTAATATATAAGATAATTCATTATACCCATAATCATAGGATACATATTTCTAGCCATTCCGTGTGTATCACCTTGAGGTATTACTCTTAGACCCAAAAAGGTATATATATATATATATATATCGAGTTATTCGTGTTATTGTGGCCTGTTGTGGTCGTGTTATCAAAGCGCTCCGTTCGTATACAAAATACAATATAAACATAACATACCATCACCATTAAAAGTAGTGCAAAAAATTCCTTACACTCCTGGGTAGTGCATCGATTATTATCTCTTCTCGGGAATTGTCGGGTGTGCACACAAACGGCAAAACATTTTGCAAAAGAAAAACACACTTGGATGCAAAAGAAACTCACCACTAGTGAAAAAACTCAAAATTACGATTAAAAAACAAACTATATCTGTCCCTTGTGATAAGAAATAAAACAACAGCAGCTGATCTTGTTTCTCAGTCTGACAGTCAAATGGTGTTGCCAGACTTAGTTCAAACAACTGTGGTGGTGTTCATGACTTTAAAGAAAATATACATATAGTCACCCTGTTATTAACGGTCACTGTATTTAAAATTTAAAATGAGTTTTAATAACCCGCCTCCTGGCGGAGGAACGCCTTTACGAGGTAATAGAATACAGATTATTCAGAATGAAAACACTATGTTAAAGCAGCAAATTCATGAAATGCAGCATTCTATTGATAACATTCTTGCTGAACTACAACATTTGAAGCACGAAAACATTGCCCTTAAAGAACAATTGCATTCCAATAACGATTTTCAACATGAAAGATATAATGATAGCGCTTCCATGGTTGATGAAAACATCGTAAACTATGATCAAAACTCCGAAGAGGAACAAAACGTGAATGTAAATGCTCATCAATATGTAACAGATGAAGAGGAACTAGAAAGGGAAACTAATTGGATCGTCCAGAGGTCAAAAAAGAACAGATCAACTGCTAACAAAGTCAACCAAGACCAAGGTAATAAACAATACAACCCACCTAAAACTAATAGTGAAAACAACAATATAAATAAACAAAACGCAGTGAAACAAGGATGGGTTGATAAACCTCCTCCAATTAATGTTGTAGGAGTAACTAGCTATGAAGGAATAAAAAACATTCTAAAATCTGCAAATGTCCAAAATGTTACTATTACTTCTTTGAACAATAATGTGTGGAAAATTAACACTTCTGACTCAACAGGGTACAGAAACTTATCAGCAACATTAAATTCAATGAAATTCGAATGGTACACATATGAAAATAAAACAGAGAGGCCAAACAAAGTAATTATAAGAGGCCTCCACCATACATGCACTAAAGAAGACATCATAGAAGATCTTCAAAACAAAGGCTTCAATCCCCTTGATGCAGTGAACATTTTAAAGAAAGAGAGAAAAGAAGAAAGCAACTCTTATACATACAGAAAACTGCCTATATTTCGAGTCACTTTCCACAGAGATGATAACATGGAAAATATCTTTAAAATTACTAGCATTCTCAACTTAAGAGTTAAAGTAGAAGCGGTACGTGCACAAACGAGATTAATTCCGCAGTGCAAAAGGTGCCAGGGATTCAATCATACTAAACGATATTGCCAAAAGGAGGCGAGATGTGTTAAATGTGCTGGTAAACACGACACAGAAAACTGTGAAAAGCCTAAAACAATAGTTCCAAAATGTATTAACTGTAAAGGTAACCACCCAGCCAGCTATAGAGGTTGCGAAGTGGCAAAGGAATTGCAAAAAATGAGAAATAAAACTAGACTCATGAAAGAGGGAACAAGAAAAATTCAGGATAACGAAGAACCACTGGGAACACGTACAAGAGACCACCAATTGCTACAACCTCAATATCAAAACCAAACCTTCCAAAGACTCCAACAAGCACGTGTCCAACAACCATTTCAAGGAATGAACCGGCAAAACATGCAACCAAAAACTTTTGCAGAGGCTTTGAGCCCAAACAACGCACAAAATGCAACAGATAATTCATTGATCTTAAACGAAATCCTAAAAAATATGCAAAAAATTAATCGCCGTTTGGATGATCAAGCGGTATTAAATGAAAAATTAATAGATAAAATAAACGCTATCATAATAAACGCGCAAAATATAGTCCCACAATAATGGCTACTCTGCGAATAACAACATGGAACTGTAATGGCTTAGTGAGCCGCATTAATGAAATAGAATATTTTCTCAACGACCACAAAATTGATATATTATTAATCTCAGAAAGCCATCTGACTAGACATACACATGTCAGTGTCAAAGGGTACATGATTTATAATGCAGTTCATCCTTCCCAAAGACCGAGAGGAGGAGCCTCAATAATAATCAAAAATAATATTGAACACCAAGAAGAAGAGAAAATAGAGAATGAAATGTTTCAAATTGCATGTGTATCAGTGAGCTTAAAATATAATAAGACCTTTAAAATATGTGCTATCTATTCACCTCCAAGGCATAACATTAAAAGCGAACACTACATTGAAGTTTTAAAAGGTTTTCAAAATCACTTTATATTAGGAGGAGATTTCAATGCTAAAAACAAACTCTGGGGTTCTAGATTAACTACACCCAAAGGACACCAACTTCACAAAGCATGCAGAGCTCTAAAATGTGAGATATATTCAGGAAACGAGCCTACGTATTGGCCATCGAATGAGCAACGTATTCCAGATTTAATTGATTTTTTTGTTACTAAAAATATACCTAAAAACTTTATTTACATTGAGAACACAGCTGCATTATCATCATCGGATCATTCTGCAGTGATAATGACCGTCAGTGATAATTTTATCGAAAAAGAAACTCCAAGTTTTCTCTCGAATAATCGTACTAACTGGCAATTTTTCAAATATATATTGTCTGAGAAAATTGAACTAAAGATTCCCCTTAGAACCAAAGATCAAATTGATGAAGAGTTGACAAGCTTCATCAACGCAATACAAACGTCTGCATGGGAAAGTACTCCTACTACAAGTCATACCAACACTACTGGCACATATCCGAAGGAAATTAGAGACCTTTTATCGAAGAAAAGAAAAGCTAGGAAGAAATGGCAAAGAGAAAGAACAATCGAAAATAAAAGAACATTGAACAGGCTTGTTAATGAACTCAAACGCATCACACAGGAGTCAAAAAATAAGGCTATGTCTAGATACTTAGGAAACCTAACAGCAACCAAAGAAACCAACTACAACCTATGGAAGGCCACGCGGCAATTAAATCAAGCTTCCCCAACCATTCCACCACTTAAAAATGTAGATGGATCATGGGTAAAAAAAGCCGAAGAAAAAGTAGATTTGTTTGCAAATTATTTTAGCAACATATTTAAACCACTTGAATGTAGGTCTGACAATGAAGAAACTTATAAATTAGAAAAATGTGACAACCAAGTCATTAAACCAGCTACAATTAAAGAGCTAGAAAATCTCATCGCCAAAGATCTGAGCGCTAAGAAATCTCCAGGTTATGACTTAATAACAACCAAAATACTTAAAAAGCTTCCACATATAGCTGTTAAAAAGCTTTTATTTATAATAAATGCATGTTTTCGTCTGCGACATGTTCCATTAGAATGGAAAGTTGCAGAAGTTATCGTAATCAAGAAACCTGGAAAACCTGATCATGAAATAACATCATACCGTCCGATATCGCTACTACCGGTTATGTCAAAGATATTTGAAAAGTTGCTATTAAAAAGATTGCGTCCCTTATTAACAAGTAGGCTTCTCATACCTGACCATCAGTTTGGATTCCGAAATAATCATTCAACTATACAACAAGTTCACCGAATAGTTGATATAGCCGAAAGAGCCATTGAAAACAAACTCGTCTGCTCTGCCGTGTTTTTAGACGTGGGACAAGCATTTGACAAAGTTTGGCACCAAGGGCTCTTAACCAAACTTCATAACGATCTCCCAAAGGAATTTTATGAAATCTTGGAATCATACTTAACCAACAGACACTTTCGAGTAAAAATAGAAAATAATTATTCAAAACTAAAACCAATAAAGGCTGGAGTACCTCAGGGGAGTGTCCTAGGCCCTGTTTTATACCTTCTTTACACCAGAGATATACCAAACCCGCCTGATGCAACAATTGCAACATTTGCCGATGACACTGCAATTCTTACGACTGCCAATAGTGAAATTGAAGCTACAAATAAACTTCAAGCAGCTCTGTCGGACATTTTACTTTGGATAAACAAATGGAGGATGAATCTAAATGAAAACAAGTCAATCCACATACTTTTCACAAACAAAGAGCTTCGTTATTTACCATTATATCTAAATGGTAAAGTAATACCATTCGCAAACACAGCAAAATATTTGGGAATGACCCTAGACACTAAAATTAAATGGAAAGAGCACGTGAAGAAAAAAAATAAGGAAATAAAAATAAAATTCTCAGAGCTGTACTGGATGCTAGTGGACAATAGAATATCGATTCAAAACAAACTTCTTTTGTATAATCAAATGATTAAACCAATATGGACCTACGGAATACAACTTTGGGGTTGCGCTGCCAAGAATGAAGTAGAAAAGATTCAAAAAACCCAAAATTTAATCCTTCGTACCATTGCTAATGCACCTTGGTACATACGAAACACCGATCTGCACAGAGACTTGGGAGTGAGGACAATATCAGAGGAAATATCCATTCACGCCCTGAAACATGCGAACAAGTTACATAGTCACGTTAACTCTGACTTAAATAATATTGTTCGAAACTATCCAGCCACCAGAAGACTTCAAAGAACTATACCAATGGATCTAGTCCCTTAAGAGGCCCTAAATCCCAAGAACTAGGATGTAGTTACTGAACTATTTCCACAAAATGAATTCGAACTAGGCTAAATTCTCTAGTTTGTATTATTTATCTATACGCTATCTTAAAATTACTAGATGAGTGTAACTCAGTTGTAATGAAAATAAATAAAAAAAAAAAAAAAAAAAAAACAATCAAATTGTGTTTGTTTGTCGGTTTGTTTCTAAGTTCCCTATAGACTCAAAAACAACTGAACCGATTTTCTTTAAATTTTCTAAGATGGCGCATAACGATCCCGTGGTCCCGTCATATATATATATATATATATATATATATATATATATATATATATACATATATACATATACATATATATATATATATATATATTCTTGGTCGTTTTTACATTTTAAGTCGATTCTAGCCATATCCGTCCTTTTGTCCGTCTGTCGAAACCACGACAGTGGTCCAACGAATAAATAAATCCGCTTGCAAATGGGACAAAACGGTTGGATATAGCTGACATATGAATCGATCTCCCGATTTGAGATCTGGATCGCCTGGAGGCAGCAGTTCTTATCCAATTTGGCTAACATTTTGCACGTTGTGTACTGTTATCACATCCAACATCCTTGGAATGTATGGTCTAAATCGGTCCAATCGGTCCCTTATATAGCTCTCATATAAACCCATCTCCTGATTTGACATCTGAAGGCCCTTGAAGTCGCATTTGTTATTCGATTTGGCTGACATTTAGCATTGAGTGTTCT
Organism: Stomoxys calcitrans; assembly: GCF_963082655.1. Taxonomy (NCBI): domain Eukaryota; kingdom Metazoa; phylum Arthropoda; class Insecta; order Diptera; family Muscidae; genus Stomoxys; species Stomoxys calcitrans. The sequence goes on from NC_081553.1 coordinate 195,914,500, forward strand.
GGTACGCCTTTCAACTACCGTGGCATGAACGGTCTAAACCGGTATATAGTCTTATATAACTTGCATATATGTATATCGATTTGAGATCTTGAGCCCCTGGAAGCCGCAGTTGTTATCCGATTTGACTAAAATTTTGTACGTAGTGTTCCGTTACTTTCAACTACCGTGCCAAGTGTGGTCCAAATCAGTATATAACTCTCAATAGATCTATGTAAACCGTTCTCCCGATTTGACATCTTGAGCTTGAGAAGCCGAAATTATTATCAAATTGAGGCGAAATTTTGCACTTAGTGTTCTGCTATCTGAACCTCTTAGTATTCTGCATCATGAGCCCCTAGAAGCTGCAATTATTATCCGATTAGGCTGAAATTGCGTACGCAGTCATCTGCTACGATTTCAAACGATAGAGCCAGGTATGTTCTAAATCGGTGTACAACCTGTTATAGATCCAAAGCATTCCAATCTCTCGATGTGACTCCTGAGCCGCTACATGCCGCAATTTTTATCCGATTGGGCTGAAATTTCACATTAAGTGTTCCGTTACGACTTCCATCAACTGTGCCATGTATGGTGCAAATCGGTCTATAACCTGATATAGCTACCATATATATCTTTCTTTCGAGTTGACGCCTTGAGACCCTGGAAATCGCAATTCTTGTCCGATTTTACTGAAATTTTGCCCGTAGTGTTTTGTGTTGACTTCCAACATCCATGATAACTATTGTCCAAATCGGTATAAAAGCCGTAGAAGCTTTAAGTTTTGCACTGATATTACCCGTGCTGTTATATGGTTCTGAAGCATGGGTACTTGTGAAAGCAGATGAGGCAGTGCTTGGAGTATTTGAGAGAAAGATTCTTCGTAAAATATATGGACCCGTTTGCGTTAACGGAGAATATAGGCGACATATGAACCACGAGCTGTATGACGACGATAGCATAGTTACACGCGCCAAAATACAACGGCTGCGTTGGCTAGGTCATGTTGTCAGAATGGATGAAGAAGCTCCAGCAAAGAAGTCTTTTGAAGGCAAACACGGTGGCACACGCAAACCGGGAAGACCAAAAGCCCGATGGAAAGATCAAGTTGTGGGAGACACCTCGAAACTTGGTGTCAGAGATTTTAGAATGAGCGCAGAAGATCGAGTCGCTTGGAACGCTATTCTACGTTCGGCTAGTGGAACAAATATTCTGTCGTAAACTTTTAGCAGAATCCATGGTGGTGGGTTTTCAAACCTCGGCCCGGCCGAACTTAGCATGCCTCTTATTGTTTTATTTTGAGTTTTGTTATTTTTTCTCTCTGTGTACTATAGTCGCCTGCTTTCATAGGTGCCAAATGACTGGCTGCCTTACTGGCTGGCTATGTTGCCCGCTAGAGCCGGCTCTCTGCTTGGTTGTCTGAACAGTTTTGTTGCATGCCATCCAAATCCATCAGGTTGCCCTGTCTGCATCATGGGGGAGGGAGGGAGGTAGGAAAAAACTTGCGGCGTCTAGCTTGTAAATATGATACCAAAAATTTCCCATGGGGAGGAAAGTAAATGCACGCAATGATAAAATTGTAAAAAAGTAAATGCCACATTCAGTTGCACATTAACTGATGATGAATGCTTGCAACAAGTAAGGCAAGAGAAAGGAAGGCACGTATCAACATTAATGTTTGAGCAACAATTGTTGCCGCCGCCGGTAAAAATCAGCAGTGTGGAATTTGCTGCTACTGCTACACTGCCTATAACGACATTAGCCGCCCGGTTCTCCTATGCAGATAGGCAGACTAACGGACGGACAGACATACAAATGGACATTGTAGTCTATGTACATGGCATATAGTACCGCACCGCTGGCCATTTTATTTGTAATAGGTTTTTCATTTAATTCGTGAGTTGCACAGGGCAACATTTTCCGCTGGTCCGGCCAAACAGCAACAGCGGCGGCGATCGAGAAAAGGCAGTGAGCCGCACTCGCATTTTTGTGTGTATTTTTGCGCTTGTGTACTTTTTCTAAAAAGGGGGGAAGATCTTTTGATTTTTTCCTTCAAACGTTCCGAGAGATGTGGGCTTGTTTTATGGCAATCTTTTCATTTGGTGTTGTTGTTGTTGTTGTTGCAGCCAGCCACTGCTGCTGTTTTTCGAACAGAAGCAAAACAGCAGCAAAAAAAAATATCATCCAAAATGAGATTTCTGTCGTCATTTGGTGAATTTAGCTGAATCAGTTGAAAAATTGCTCGCGGTCAGAACATTTGTAGCGCGTAGTGAAGTGAATTTTTTGGGTTCGAACACATGAAAATATCCCTCCGAACAGAACCAAAAAAAGAAAACGCGAGCAAAATCAACGACCAGCCAGCGAAATAGCAAAAGCCAACAACGTTGTTATTACTCGAAAAAACCAAAAAAAAAAGATCATCAATATCGGCCGGAAAAATCTGTGCAAATATACGCCGCTAATTTTCATAGCCACTACAGCAAAACGCGAACATAAATTTTATATTTTTGGCATAGTTTTCCGTTTTTCGATAGTTTTTGTTATTGTTTATGAGAAATTACCATACAAGTATGACAGTGCCTCTATTGAGAAATACCCTTCAAGTGAGCCCAATACTAATGGGCTCGTTACTTAAAATACCACAAAGATTAATAGAGATTAAGTGAAAAATAAAAAGCATAGCAAAAAATCTAAAAAAAAAAGGAAAAGTCAAAGAAAAAAGTATTGAGAAATATAAGGAAAAGTCAAAGAAATATGTATTGGGAAATATTAACAATGATGTCAAGCTAATTTAGGCTAACTAGGGGTCTAAAGTCTAGTGTGCAGTGAGAAAATATATTAAAAACAAAAACAACAAAAAAGTCGAAACATGAAACCAAAAGTTCAGTGAGACCCACAGTTGTGAAAGCATAATTAACCTCATTTGTTAACATAAAACGTGATTTTGAGCTTTTTTTGTAAATTTTTTATGATTTTCCATTTTTTTTTGTGAAAATTAAAAAAGTCTTAAACAAAAAGTAGTTGAAACTATAATAAGTCCAAAAAGTCATTGAAAGTGATTTCCACGAAATTACAAAAATCAAGGTGTTTTGAAAGTGCAAGTAAAGTCATAAAATGAAACCAAAAGGGAATAAAAAATACAAAAATGATGACAAACAAATCAAAATTTTCAAACAAAATTAGTAATTAAAAAAAATAAAGTAATCAAAACACAAAAAGAAATTCCAAACAGTTTAACAAACATATTTATAAAAAATTAAAAAAAATTGGAAAAAGGAATTAAAATAGTTTAAAAGATTATAAACATAAGAAAATAATTGGTTTCATTAAAAAAAACAGCGCTGCAGTGTTACAAAAAATTAAGAAAAAAATCCAAAAACACGCCTAATGTGCAAAGAAATAATTTAAAATGAAAATAAAAAAAAAAACAAACCAAAATTTAAAAACCAACTAATCCAATAGGAATGCAAAAGAGAACGTATTTGAAATAAATGTTTTTTTTTTTCAATTAAATAAAAAATATTCCTTCTCATACTATATAAATAAATAAATCCATTTATTTTAATTTTTTAAACGAATATAAAATAAACAACACAAATAATATTATAATGGTTTACGACCTCAATATAAATTTAAAGTTTTATTAATGGACTATAAATTGTATCTAAAAACAGCTGATAAACAAAATTGAAATTTTAGGTAGACGTCATAGCAGAAATCATTTTGCAAAATTCAGCCAATTGGTCTGAGACTTACGCCTCAAAACTTTGACGGCTTAAAAAGTAAAGTTGGGAGATGGGTTTTTATAAGAGCAAAATTGCAGTTTTTTCCCAAGAACATTCCACTAAGGAACAGGGGCAAAATTCTCACATATCAATGAGCGCAGTCCGATTCAAGTGTAAGCTCAATGATAAGGGGCCGCCTTTTTATTGCCGAGTCCGAACGGCGTGCCGCAGTGCAACACCTCTTTGGAGAGAAGTTTTACATGGCATACTGCCTCACAAATATTGCCAGCATTAGGAGAGGAAAACCACCGCCGAAAAAAAATTTTTTGATGGTCTCGCCGGGATTCGAACCCAGGCGTTCAGCTCCATAGGCGGACATGCTAACCTCTGCGCTACGGTGGCCTCCTTATAAGAGCACTGTCAGTTTATGGATTGATTCCGGTCATACTTTGTAGAGATATTGGAGGTCATATAAAAATACATCGTGCGAAATTTAGTAAATCACAAAATACTTGCTGAACTCGAACCGTATAATAGTTGCACCCTCTATAGTCTATATGCCAAATTTCAACCAAATAGGCAAACATTTGGGTACTCTCCAGTTTAAAGAAGAATAATCAGGAGATCGATTTATATGAGAGACATATGAGGTTTTCCCATCTTAATGCTGGCAACACTTGTGAGGTACTATGCCATGTAAAACTTCTCTCTAAAGAGATGACGCAGTGCGGCACGTCGTTCGGATTCGACTATAAAATGGAGGCCCCTTATCATTGAGCTTAAACTTGAATTGGACTGCACTCATTAATATGTGAGAAGTTTGCCCCTGTTCCTTAGTGGAATGTTCATGGGCAAAATTTCGAAAAAGGTTATAGAACGAGTTGGACCATGCTCGGTAAAAATGCTGGAGGTCATTTTTGAAGTCACCGTGCAAAATTGTAGGCAAATAAGATTTGAGCCCTCAAGAGGTTCTAAAAGTGCAATCGGTTTATATGCAAACTATATCTAAATATGGACCGCCTTGGCCCATTTATCGGGTTTTTCAATAGACAACGTTTTTTTAACTAAAACACAAACCAATTGAGAAATTTCAAAAACTTTATTATCGGCTGAAAGTACATTCAAAACATTAATCAATGGAACTCGACTTCGTTCATATTGCATCTGTCAATACCTGGGACCCAATTTTTGATAACTCGGCTACACCTTTCGGCCGAAACGATCGCTATTTCCCGTTCAATGTTGGCTCTGAGCTCTCCCGAAGTCGTTGGTTTGTTGGCATAGACTTGACGTAGTCCAAAATAAAATGGTATAGAGTCCTCAAATCGCACGAACAAGGCGGCCAATTGACTGCTCCATTTCTTGAGATTACACGCTCATCAAACTTACTCTTCTATTGGGTTGCCCAAAAAGTAATTGCGGATTTTTCATATAGTCGGCGTTGACAAATTTTTTCACAGCTTGTGACTCTGTAATTGCATACCTTCTTCTGTCAGTTATCAGCTGTTACTTTTAGCTTGCTTTAGAAAAAAAGTGTAAAAAAGGTATATTTGATTAAAGTTCATTCTAAGTTTTGTTAAAAATGCATTTACTTTCTTTTAAAAAATCCGCAATTACTTTTTGGGCAACCCAATATAAATCGATTGTAGCGTGTGCTGTGTGGCTGATGAAACCACTGTCGTCCAAGTGAAAAATATCAAGGCCCTAAGTTGTCCGGGCGCCTCTTGGCAGGCTCCTAAAGCTGGTCACCTCGGTATTTCGAAAAATTATTCGGGCTGCCAAATTTCATTTGTGGTCCGATTTTCAAAATTCTTTTTCGCTGGATAGTACCCAAAAATCCCTACAAAAAAAGTTGGTTTGATATGTTTAATGACTTCAGGGGTTTTGGGGATATACGAGTTTTAACTTTTATTTATTGAAATTTTGGCCGAGATTGGACATTTCATTGAATAGTCTTTATTGAAAAAATTTGCTTAAATACCTTATCTTCATACCCTCTACCATAGAATGGGGGTATACTAATTTCGTCATTCTGTTTGTAACACCTCTAAATATGCGTCTAAGACCCCATAAAGTATATATATTCTTGATTGTCGTGACATTTTAAGTCGAACTAGCCATGTCCGTCCGTCTGTCTGTCGAAAGCATGCTAACTTCTGAAGGAGTAGAGCCAGCCGCTTAAAATTTTGCACAAATACTTCTTATTAGTGTAGGTCGGTTGGGATTGTAAATGGGCCAAATTGGTCCATGTTTTGATATAGCTGCCATACAATAAGATCTTTGGTCTTGACTTCTTGAGCCTCTGGAGGGCGCAATTCTCGTCCGATTTGACTGACATTTTGCACATAGTGTTTTGATATCACTTACAACTGTGCTAAGTATGGTTCAAATCGGTCTATAACCTGATATAGCTGCCATATAAACCGATCTTGGTTTATAAATTCAAACATTTTTCCATTCCATTAAAAAATGATTGATTAAATTAATTTTTTAATTGAAAATTAAAAAAATTACAATCACTATTGTGATTGAAAATTCTTTCACATTGAATTTGCAAAACTTGTAATCACGACTATAATTGAAAGTCATATTTAATTTAAGAATGATAGAATCAATTAATTTTTAAATTGCAAACGATTTAATTTTCGATTAAATTTTTAATTGTAAACTGTTTTTATCAAAGTTTTTTCTGTGTAGTGATTTCATTTAAACAAGTTTCTCTATTTTTCTTGTCGCTTGTCCCAGTCTAAAAATGAATTCATAGAAAATTGTGCTCATTTTGTTCGTTTATATTCTTGAAAAAAGAAAATTTCTTTTTTGCAAATAAATTTTTGCATATCCAGAAGAAATAAGCAATAAATAAATAAAAATAACTTGCAAACTTAAATAAACAAATCTAAATTAAATGAGAATGATGTCTTTCACAAAAGTAAACAAATCCGTATTTGCAGAACACTAAAATCATTTGTATAATTTTAAATGTTTCATTGTTTAGATACATTATTTTTCATGATGGATCTATAAAAAGGATAGTTAGGGGAATATATAGAAGTGCAGAAACATTGTATAAACATAGTCTCTGTGAAGATTTTTAAATGTATCAAACTTACAGATTCCTCTATATAAACCGGCATATATAATGTGGTAAAACCTTTGTATGCAAATTCTATAAATTTTCCTCCAAATATCCTATTGAAGGAGGTTGGAAGGACAGTGATATAGGACTCCATTTTCATAGTAAAGTCTAAGCCGCGTGCCACTAAGCAACCCCGTTCAAAGAGAAGTTTGAGAAGTTTTACATGACTGAAGGCTTTACAAATGATGCCGCTAATTATACCCACCACCGTAGGATAGGGAGTATATCCATTAAGTCATTCCCTTTGCAACACGTCGAAATATCTAGTTCCGACCCTACAAAGTATATAAATTTCGGATCGTCGTAAAGTTCTAAGACGATTTAACGATGTCTGTCCGTCCGTCTGTTGTAATAACTCTAAATGCTTCAAAAATTAAGATATTGAGCTGAAATTTGGCACAGTTACGTCTTTTGATGCCGCTGGTTAAGTTCTTGAACGGGCCAAATCGGACCATATTTGGATATAGCTGCTATATAGACCGATTTTTCGATAAAGGGTCTAATGCCCGTAAAAACTTTATTTTTTATTCGATTTTTTTGAAATATGAAACAGTGAGTAGTTTAAGGCTTCCCGACGAACTGACCCAAATATGGATAGGACGATATTTAGATATAGCTACCATATAAACCGCACTCCCGATAAAGAGTATGAAGACCATAAAAGATTTATTTATTACCCGATTTCGCTGCAATTTGCAACAGTGGGTTATTTTAAGCCTCCCGATATCTGACCTAAATATGGATTAGATCGGTCCATATTTAGATATAGCTGCCATATGGACCGATCTTGTGATAATTGGTCTGAAACCCTTTATTTATTACCCGATTTCGCTGAAATTTAAAACAGGTGGTTATTTTAAGCATCCCAACATCTGATGTAAATATGGTTCAGTTCGGACTATATTTAGATATAGCTGTCATATACACCGATCCCCCGATAAAGGGTCTGAAACCCATACACGCTTTACTTATTACCCGATTTCGCTGAAATTTAAAACAGGTGGTAATTTTAAGCTTCCCAACATCTGATGTAAATATGGTTCAGATCGGTCTATATTTAGATATAGCTGTCATTTACACCGATCCTCCGATAAAGGGTCTGAAACCCATAAAAGCTTTATTTATTACCCGATTTTGAAATTTAAAACAGGCGGTTATTTTAAGCCTCCCAACATCTGATGTTAATATGATTCAGATCGGACTATATTTAGATATAGCTGTCATTTACACTGATCTCCCGATAAAGGGTCTGAAGGCCATAAAAGCTTTATTTTTTATCCGATTTCGCTGAAATTTGGAATAGCGCGCAGTTTTAAGCCTCTCAACATCCGACCCAAATATGGTACATGTAGGACTATATTTAGATATAGCTGTCATATAGACCGATCTGCCGATAAAGGGTCTGAAGCCCATAAAAGCATTATTTTTTTAACCGATTTCGCTAAAATTTGAAAAAATGAGTTAAATCTAAGACTCCTGACACCCGACCTAAATATAGTTCAGATCGGACTATATTTTGATATAGCTGCCATATAGACCCATCTGACGATAAGGGGCTGAAGCCAATAAAAGCTTCATTTATTAACCGATTTCGCTGAAATTTAAAACAGTGAGTAGGTTAAGACCTCCCAACATCCGACATTAATATGGTTCAGATCGGTTTATAATTGGATATATCTACAAAATTGAATAGTGACATATATATTAGACCACTCAATGTCCGTGCCGAATTTGGGTGTTTAAGTTATCCAATTTTCTGCGGATTGTGACGAAATGGGGTTTACATATATACCCGAGGTGGTGGGTATCCAAAGTTTGGCCCGGCCGAACTTAATGCCTTTTTACTTGTTTTTTATACCCTGCACCATAGGATGGGGTATACTAACTTCGCCATTCTCTTTGTAACACCTCGAAATATTCGTCTAAAACCCCATGAAGTATATATGTTTTTGATCGTCATGATATTTTAAGTTGATCTAGCCATGTTCGTCTCTCCGTCCGTCCGTCTGTCTGTCCGTCCGCCCTTCTGTCTTTTGAAAGCACGCTAACTTTCGAAGGAGTAAAGCTATCCGCTTGAAATTTTGCACAAATACTTTTTATAAGTGTAGGTCGGTTGGGATTGTAAATGGGCCATATCGGTCCATATTTTGATATAGCTGCCATATAAACCGGTCTGGGATCTTGAGTTCTTCAGCCAATAGAGGACGCAATTCTTATCCGATTTAGCTGAAATTTTGCATGAGACGTTTTGTTATAGTTTCTAACAACTGTGCTAATTATGGTTCAAATGGGTCCATAACCTGACATAGCTGTCATATAAACCGATCTGGGGTCCTGACTTCTTGAGCCTCTAGAGGACTCAATTCCTGTCCGATTTGCATGAGATGTTTTGTTATAGTTTCTAACAAATGTGATAATTATGCTTCAAATCGGTTCATAACCTGATATAGCTGCCATATAAATCAATCTTGGATCTTGACTTCTTGACCCATTAGAGGGCGCAATTCTTATCCGATTTGGCTGAAATCTTGTATGCGGTGTTTCGTTATGACGTCCAATAACTGTGCCAAGTACGGTGTAAATCGGTTCATAACCTGATATAGCTGCCATATAAATCAATCTTGGATCTTGACTTCTTGACCCATTAGAGGGCGCAATTCCTATCCGATTTGGCTGACATTTTGCATGCGGTGTTTTGTTATGTCTTCCAACCATTGTGCCAAATATGGTTCAAATCGGTCCATAATTTGATATAGTTGTCATATAAACCGATCTGGGATCTTGACTTCTTGAGCCTCGAGAGGGCGTAATTATTATCCGATTTGGCTGAAATTTTGTACAAAGGCTTCTCCCATGACCTTCAATATATGTGTCAAATATGGTTTGAATCGGTCTTCAGCCTGATAGAGCTCCCCTATAAACCGATCTCCCTGTTTTACTTTTTGAGCCCCTAAAAGGCCCAATTCTTATTCGATTTCGCTGAAATTTTACACATAGACTTCTACTGTGGTCTCCAAAACTCAATTCAATTAGCATAGCAATTATTTTCTTTTATCCTTTGTTTGTCTAAAAAGAGATACCGGGAAGAACTCGACAAATGCGATCAATGGTGGAGGGTATATATGATTCGGCCCGGTCGAACTTAGCACGCTTTTACTTGTTTTTGAATATTCTGGTCAGAGTTCGATCATAGACATTTAATATCAAAGGCTGTCATGGTAGTCTATGCACAGTGGTGCTTCTTTAGGAATACGACAAATATAATGAAGACTTTTATTAGGTTTTCATTATATTGAATATTTTGATTTGAACTTAATTTTCATGTGATTTGTCTTTAAAAAAAGAATATGAGGCTGAGAATGGAACAGAAAGTGTTGGTTTCCACTGAACAAAGAACTTAAAGCAATCCACAAAGAAGTGCACATTGAATTCGTTGAGCTTAAACATAATTTTGCTCTTGATTTTTTTTTTTTTGCTCAGCACAACATTATAATATTCCATTTTAAACAATCCATCTCACTTTTTCTAAGCGATTTGGGTCATGGGATCACTTTCATTTGAATGCCACCGACTGATTAGCATGTAGATTAAAATTGGTATAGGTATTGTTTTTATTTGCAAATGCAAAAAAAAAGAAATTCATATAACATTTTCGTTTAATGTCTTCTTCTTCCACTTTTCAAAAACACAAAATTAATTCTTGAGACAATTCCGTACAGAACCAATTCACACAATATGCAAATCAACTATGAAAACAACTCAAAAATATTCATTATGTATGTTAATATGGTGACAAATATATTGATTTTTTATTACTAAATACCAGGAATACCAAATCAGATTTTGTTTTTATGGTAACAAAAATAAATTTCTCGCGTTATAAATTAAAAGACATAGATTGACAATGGCTGTATAGCTGTATAAAGTGGCATAGGGCAAACAAAAATTTTTATATTAATTTTTGAAGATTTAAAAAAGACTTCGAAACTTGTTCTTACACATTCAGTGTAACAAAGAATAAAAAATTTTTTGTTTTGTATTTTTGTTTTTGAATTATTCATCTATTTTATACATATTATTCATATGTTTATAACACATCTACTATAGAAGATTTGTACGACATTCTATAATTATGTCTTCAAAAAAGTATTTTTCACAATTTTTTTCAGACATATTGCCATAAATAAGTTTGACAAATGCCAATTAGACATAGTGGCTCCACAAGGTTACAATACTTTGCGTCACAAGTTGTCTTTAGCTGTTTGAGGTGATTGCTTCATAGACAGCATTCATACTAAAGAAAATGTATAGCATAGATAATTAAGAAATAAAAGAAAAAAGCTGCAAACAAGTGTTTTTTTAGAAAAAGAAACATACTCATATACGAGGAATTTTGTCTTTAGAAACTTGGTGGAAATTTGTTAAAAAAATATAGAAATATTGTTTTCTTAGAAAATTTGCTGGCTCGGTATGTTTCGCCACACTCTAGAGTGGCTTTTTAAAGAAACAATATTTCTTTGAACATTATGAAGCCAGTGCTCAGGGACCATAGATCCTTTTAGGATGGTACTTTGTTTTGTATCGTATGTACTGTGTAAATGCATTCCTAATAAGTAAGATTTAATAGTTTGAAAGTCCCAAGGGGGCTTCCTGGATCAACCTCATACCAAATTTGGAAGTTGATTATCTATTCTCCAAGTCCCTTAATTGGAGGGGTTTTGTGCCGTGCTTTCAGAGACTTAGCCACAAATTCGACTTTTAAATTCGTACTTTACTCTCAAATTTCTTTTATTTAAGTCCCACAGTATACCGGTCGGTCTGCATGGCCGTTGGGGGCATTTTTTGAGGGATACTAACCTCCAAATTCGGCTTTCAGGTTCGTACGTTACTCTGAAAGTCCTTTCAATTAAGTCTTTGCCCATTCCTTAATGGAATAGGCAAATTTTCATCTGCATAAGAGTGCAAACAACATTTCGCTTAAATCATCAAATCCATCTGCCTCCCCTTCATATTTCAAAAAAAAATTCAAAATTTTCACCACGGGACCATTCTTTTTTTCGCAAATTTTTATTTTGGTTGTTTCATTTTGTTGTTGGTTTTTTTTTTCTGCTAAAATCAATGGAAATTTTGTCTTTAAAGAAAATTTCATAAAAATTTTGTCTTTAGAGAAAATTTCATAAAAATTTTGTCTTTAGAAAAATTTCATGGAAATTTTGTCTTTAAAGAAAATTTCATAGAAATTTTGTCTTTAGAGAAAATTTCATGGAAATTTTGTCTTTGGAGAAAATTTCATGGAAATTTTGTCTTTAGAGAAAATTTCATGGAAATTTTGTCTTAAGAGAAAATTTCAAGGAAATTTTGTCTTTAGAGAAAATTTCATAGAAACTTTGTCTTTAGAGAAAATTTCATAAAAATTTTGTCTTTAGAAAAATTTCATGGAAATTTTGTCTTTAAAGAAAATTTCATGGAAATTTTGTCTTTAGAGAAAATTTCATGGAAATTTTGTCTTTGGAGAAAATTTCATGGAAATTTTGTCTTTAGAGAAAATTTCATGGAAATTTTGTCTTTAGAGAAAATTTCATGGAAATTTTGTCTTTAGAGAAAATTTCATGGAAATTTTGTCTTTAGAGAAAATTTCATGGAAATTTTGTCTTTAGAGAAAATTTCATGGAAATTTTGTCTTTAGAGAAAATTTCATGGAAATTTTGTCTTTAGAGAAAAATGGAAATTTTATGAGAATTTTGTCTATAGAGAAAATTACATGGTAACTTTGTCTATATAAAAACTTTGCCTTTCTGAAAAATTTCACGAAAACCTTGTCTTTATGAAAAATTTGTGGAAAATTTCATGGAAACTTTGTCTATTTAAAGTTTAGTATTGATCTAATTAGAGGAAATTTCATAGAAATTGTTCTGTTAGAGAAAATTTCAGGAAAATTTTCTATTAGAGAAAATTTCCTGAAAATTTTTTCTTTAGAAAAAATTTCACTAAAATTTTGTGTTTAGAGAAAACATGTCAGAAATTCAGAGTTGCGCACCAAATCCTTAATCGATTTCCATTCTATGCCCCTAAGCTGGTTCAAGTCTTGTATAGCAGCATCAAGGTGCAGAGGCCACCATAGCTCAGAGATTGGGATGTCCGCCTTTGAAGCTTAACGCCTGGGCTCAAATTGCGTAGAGAGTATACGTAAAAAATCTTCAGCGACACTTATTCCCTTCCAGTGCTGACGACACTTATGAGGTATTTACCATATATAGTCACCGTGTAAACTTCTCTACTAAAGTGGTGTCGCGCTGTCTAAGACGTTCGGACTCGGCAATAAAGCGGAGGTTGTTATTATTGAGCTTATACTTGTTTCGGACAGTATTTTTTGTTATGAACGAAATATTCCCGCTATTCCTTAAGGGAATATTCATGGGCAAATTTGAAACCAACGTGTCATCCTAAGAAAAGGCGTTAATCTCCTTCTTGCACTTCAAATCTTTTCGTGACCTTACCGCCCTGGTTGCCCGATGACAGGTTTACTGTCCATAAAGGTGTTCACACTCGACGTTTTCGCACTAACACCATACCACCTTATGCATCTCCGCCTTTAGGACCGTATAATGGTCAGGCAGTCAGAGACAGATTTCAGTCCTTGAGTCCACAATGGCTCACTCTATCATCCAGCTGTGATTCTTCTGTGAAGCATGAATTTCCAAAGGGCTATAACAGAAAGATGAATTTCCATGGCCGTGTCGCTAGCTTACTCTATCATCCAGCTTTGATTCTTCTATGAAGCATGAATTTCCAAAAGCAATAACAGAAAGATGAATAGCCAAGGCCGTGTCGCTGGTAGTAGTGTCTCGCACTTGACCTCAGGTGTTGTCTCAAGTATCTGATCCAAAACCTCTTGCATTCCATTCAGGTGTCTTATTATCGCCTCGATTACACAGCTATGGTATAACCTGCTACTATCCTCTATCCGTTTTTTCGTCGCCCTAAGTCTCATAGCCGCAGTGGCTGCCTCCTAGTTACGCTCCATGGTTTTGAATATTTTATAAAGCCTCTGGTGACGCATTTCACACCGTGAATAAAGCGGTTAGATGGGTTACCAGGTTGGCCTTCTCCCTCTGTAATATATTCTATCAGGTCCGGGTGACTCAAATGGTTGGAAACCTACAGTCTGTTATTATGATCCTTGTATAGAGAATGTTGCAATTCTTTATTTCGGTAAAAAAAATTCTAAATTTTATTTCTACAGAATTTTGGCAACTTTTTTTTAAATTTTATTAAATTTATTTTTTCAGGAAAATATTTAAAAAAATGGCCACAATTTTATTCCTAAAAAAATTATTGTCAAAACTTGATTTTAATGGAAATGTTTGCCAACAAAATTTAAGTAGAACGCTTTCTTAATTTTGTTATTTGAAGCCGAAATTAAAAAAAAAAATTATTAAACATAAATTTTTAAATATTTTAAAAATACTCTCCAAAGACAATTGTACTGTAAACACTAAATACCAATTCAACTCCATTCATCAAATTTATCATTTAATTTTCTACTTCGTATACAAAGTACACAGAGTGCATGAATAAAATCCATTTGCTTGAATCCATTTGACCATCTATAAGATTAATTGCAGTGTCTTCCATCAAAAATTAGTCATACCCACCACAGTGGCCTCATACGCAGTACATGGGATTTATTCATCAATTCCTTTTTTTCCATTGCCTACCTTTAAAAAAAGAAATTTTTATTTTAAACCATTGAGTCATAATATTGGGTGCTCTATTTAATGGCTTTTACAAAAAAAAAAAAAATCATTCATTACACCCAAAACCTAAAAGAAAAACTACACACCGACAGCTATGCAGTATCTATGTTTTAATAGCCCTCCTAAGCGTCAAATGTAATAAAAAAACGCATTCAAATCATTTACAGCGATATTTAAAATTTTTAAGGAAATATCTCATTGAATGAATGGAAAGTGTGCGCTTGTGTGTGTTTGTCATGATGATAATGTTAATGATGATGATTCAATGGGAGATGGAAATGAAGATGGGCTGCATTTCTATGATAAAACGCAGAATGTTTATAGCCTGCCACAGATGCATCTCCAACGAATGCGAGCTGTGCACACACGAGGGCACACTTAATTACATTATTATTTATGTGACGGTTTTATTAATATCTTCGTTTAACCCTTGCGCCAGTACTTGTCTCACCCATTTGCCCCTTTTCATTTAAATATGTTAATCCCTGCATTTTATTAATTAATGCAGCATTTCGGTATTTTGGTGCATTCATTATTATACCAAAAAAACATAATACCTTTATAGAGGCTGTTACAATGGCGAATGAACCAAATTGGACATAACACTGTGAAGCAGAAAATTTTCCAAAAAAATTCCATTCATATATTGACGAATTAAGCTCAAGATAAAATTTTGTATGAATAGAAAAATTTTTGAATATTTTGTACGGGTTTTATTTTTATAGAAAATTTTTCAAAATTTTATTTCCAAAGTAAATTTTGTCAAAATTTTGTCATATGTCAAGAAAATATTTGAATATTACTTTTATTTTCAAATTTTTTACCCGTTAGGGCGAAAATCATTAAATTTTACAATTTGTTTTGCTTGTTTCTCTTTTGAGAAGAGCTCAATGATCAGAGATTTTCTTTGCAAATGGAAAAGGAAAGCCAGAGATTGCAACACATAGCAACCAGTATGGGAGGCATTTCGTCTTTGGTTAGACGACTTTTCAACCATATTAGGTGTGATGACTTTAAGGGCGTATGTTGGTATGTTGTATTTGAATCATATTAATAGCGAAAACGACCATGTTACCATGTAAACCACGCTCGACAACCCTGTCTATTAGATGTACTTTTTCCCAATTCATGTGTTTAAATATTATATTGGGTTGCCCAAAAAGTAATTGCGGATTTTTCATATACAAATTTTTTCACAACTTGTGACTCTGTAATTGCATTCTTTCTTCTGTCAGTTATCAGCTGTTACTTTTAGTTTGCTTTAGAAAAAAAGTGTAAAAAAGTATATTTGATTAAAGTTCATTCTAAGTCTTATTAAAAATGCATTTACTTTCTTTTAAAAAATCCGCAATTACTTTTTGGGCAACCCAATATTTGTACATTTTATTTCTATAGAAAACATTTCAAAATTGTTTGCTATTTTACTTTGTAGAATATTTTTTGTACATTTTTAAATAAATTTTATCAAAAAAATTTTAAAACGAAAATTTATCAACAATCGGTGCTTTTCACGAAAAATAAACAAAGGAAAAAAATGTGAAATTAAATGATTTTTGCCCTATAGGCAAAAATACAACAATATTTTCTCTGCATTTTTAAGGAAATTTTATCAAAACATTTTCTTCAAAAAGTTTTTAAAGAAATCTTATCATAAAACTTTCAAAAGAAATGTTATCAAAAAAAATTTTAAGGAATATATTAAAAAAATTTAAGGAATATATGAAAAAAAATTAAATTTAAATTTAAAAATTTAAACAAATTTTAAGGAATATACAAAAAAAAATTTTTAAAGAAATTGTTTTTTGATAAAATTTCTACAAATTGTTAAAGAAATTTTATTGAATTTTTTTAAAGAAGTTTTACAAAAATTTTTTAAAATAAAATTTTTATTTTTTTTTAATTTTTATAGAATGCTAGATGGCTCATATATCCATTTTGTCCCGAATGGCATACATGCCATTTGAAAGTTTTTTTTTTTTATTTATCGTGGCACTCCTTCATTATACCCTATACCACCACTGTGCTACAGGATATTTTAGCTTAATGCATTTGTTTGTAACACCCAGAATGAAGAGAGATAGACCCATTGATAAGTATATCGATCGACTCAGAATCACTTTCTAAGTCCCTCTGTCCGTCTGTCCATGTTAATTTGTATACAAACTACAGGTAGTAATTTTCGTCCGATCGTCTTAAAATTTGGTACAGGCATCTTTTTCGGCCTAGAGAGGAAACCGATTGAAATTGGAGAAAATCGGTTTAGATTTGGATAAAGCTCACATATATATGTTCGACCGATTTGGACTAATAATGCAAAAATGTGGTCATTTGTTAAACGATAGAGTTTTCTCTTGACTCTGGACATTTTCGGTGAATTTTATAGAAATCGGTACAGATTTAGATATGGTTGCCATATATGTATATTGCCCGATTTTCACTTCTATGGTGCAAGCGCATTTATTGACCAATCTTCCCAAAATTTTGTACAACGCTTTCCTCGACTACTTCCACACACTATCTAAAGTTTAGTTGAAATCGGTTCAGATTTAGATATAGCTCCCACGTATATGTTTGTCCGATTTTGAGGAATATTTCAATTAAGTGTTCATTTGTTAACCGATTCTTCTAAAATTTGGTTGGAAGGATTTTCTTATGACCCCTAATATTATTGGTGAATGTTATAGCTGCCATATATGTATATCGTCCGTTTTTCACTTCTAGTTCCACTACAAGCTCTTTTATTGATCAATCTTGCCAACATTTTGCACTGCGCTTTCCTCGACAACTTCCACATTATCTAAGAAGTTCAGTCCAAATCGGGTCATTTGCAGATATAGCTGCCATATATATGTTCGTGAGATTTTGGGTAATTTGCAATAATGTGTAGGTCGTTGGTGGTTGTAAATGGGCCACATCTGTTCAGATAAAGATATAGCTCCCATATAAACCAATCTCCCGAGTTGACTTCTTGAGCCCCTGGATGAAGCAGTTTTTGTCCGATTTAGATGAAATTTTGCACGTAGTGTTCTTTATGACTTCTAACAACTGTGTCAAGTACGGTCCAAATTGGTCTATAACCTGATATAGCTCCCATATAAACCGATCCCCCGATTTGACTTTTGGAGCCCTCGCAAAATTGCAAATTTTGCCCATGAACATTCCGATAAGGAAGAAGGGCAAACTTCTCACATATCAATGAGTGCAGTCAAGTTTAAGCTCAATGATATGGGGCCTCCTTTTTAAAGCCGGGTCCGAACGGCGAGCCGCAGTGCGACACCTCTTTGGAGAGAAGTTTTACATAGCATAGTACCTCACAAATGTCGCGTGTATTAGGAGGGGAAAACCACCGCTGAAAACTTTTTCTGATGGTCTCGCTACGATTCGAACCCGGGAGTTTGGTGTCATAGGCGGACATGCTAACCTCTGCGCAACGGTGGCCTTCTTCTTGAGTTCTTACAAGCCGAAATTTTTGTCCGATTTGGCTAAAATTTGGCATGTGGTGTCTTGTGTTACTACTTACAACAACTGTGCCAAGTACGTTCCAAGTCACTGGTATACATTCGTCGGAGGCCATTAAGAAAATTGTGTCTGAGCCGAAAATCCTTTGGGCGATAAGATATTTCGACTCTTTTAAGTCGTCTGGCTCTGAAGATCATCGGTTGAATTACAATCTGTGTTTGATGAACTGGTTCCTTGAGATATACTCTGCTTGTTTCGTAATGTCATATATGCCTGTGGGATGGAGGAACACGAAGGTAATCCTCATTACGAATGCAGGAAAACCTTACTACACGAAGGCAAAAGATTTTCGTCCTATTAGTCTGTCATTCTTTATGCTGAAGACTCTTGAGAGGTTGATAGATCGCCTGTCGCGGCAGCAGCTCTTCACAACCTAGTCGGCTACATAGAGGGTTCTCGCGCTGTTAATGAATATACAATGGTAGCATTTCTTGACAGTGCGGCTGTGATGCAGGTGCTTTCAATAATGTAAAACCGACTGATGACGTGGCAATTGCGGTTAGGGTAAAGTTTCCCAGCACTGTAAGATATATAGTTAAGGAAGATCTACGTGCAACAGCAATGTGGGTTACCGAAAATGGTCTAGGTATAAATCCGTGCAAGACAGAAGAAATTTTTTTCAGCACGAGATATAAGTTGCCTACAGTGGTACCTGTATCCTTGGGAGGAGAGAATGTTCCATATACTGAAAGCGCAAAATATCTGGGTGTTTAGTTGGACAGGAAATTGCACTTCAAACCCAACATTTTGGAAAGGCATGAAAGGCAATTCTTACCCTATATATACCTGCAAGGGAGCCATTGGCTAAAGTTGGGGTTTTAGACCCGCGCGTCATTCACTAAATATATACTGCAGTTGTCAGACCTGTAATGCTATATGGTGCTGTGGTATTGTGGACGGCGCTTCAAAGGTTGGCTTGTTTGTGCATCACAGCCGCACTGAGGACGACACCATCTGATGCACTAAATTTAATGCTAAATCTAATGCCTCTGGACATTGTGGCTAGGCAAAATGCTGGACCACTGCCGTAAGGCTAGGGGAGCTTTCCCTTTGGTCATGTGGCGGTTACGGACACGGTGTTGTCCTTGATACAATGTCCCATATTCCAGGCAGTGCGGATAACACCCTACCTGAACCTCTTTTTGATAAAAAAGTACTGTACCAATATTCCTGATATAACCGATTGGAACTACCATATCCCTGGTAATTGAAGTTACATAGACTTCTAAACGGATGTTTCCAAACTTGACGACCTGGTGGACTTGGGGTGTACTCGAAAGATCTAAAACTGGTCATATCGAAAAGTTTACCCAACCACTGCAGTGTGTATCAAGCGGAGATCCTTGCAATTGAGGAAGTGGTGGAATGGCTAAGATATAATGTCATAACGACGATTGGCATAAATATCTTCTCAGGCAGCCATTAAATCCCTGGATAACGTATTTCTGAACACAAAAACCGCCCTCGAATGTCGCAGATCTCTCGACGAGATGGCGGAACAGTTCAAATTTCACCTATTCTGGGTGCCGGGTCACAGAGATATCCCAGGAAATTGTAAAGCGAACGAGCTTGCGAGACTAGGAACTACCTTACACATTCCAGGGAAACTGGAATCTGTGGGTATGCCTCTAGCGACATGTAAGCTAAGTTTTGATAGATGGTCACAAAGAGGGAGCTGTAAGCATTCCAAAACTATATTTGGCCTAATCTAGACTTGAAGAGGTCTACCGCTTTGCTGTCACAGGCAAGAACAGACGCCTCAGTCACAGGTCTGATCGAAAAACATGCTGACAGACTGAAGGTTGTCAGTAACGATTTTTGCAGAATCTGTGAGGACATCGAGGAAGAAGACATTATATAGAACATCTTCTATGTGTGTGTCCCGCACTGGCAGTCAAAAGGATTTCCACATTAGGTTCTCATTTCCGATTTAACGGATGCAAACATTCGCAAATTGTTGGGTTTTTTAAAGCGATCTGGATGGTTCAACGGTAAGAACTAGAAGGCATCTTCCTTCTTCTGTTCTTGTGGTATCGCAATGGACGAAAACGGCTAAGTGCGTCTGATGGCAGACTGCCACTTTAGCCTAACCTAATCTTGTCCATACTTTATTTCTTTAGAAAATGTGTAAATTTTTTTTCCATTAATATTTTTGTAAGATTTAGTTGTAATTGTCGTAGCTGCAGATTTGCGGAGGGCAAGCAGTCCTTGGCTAGAATTCTAGGTTGATCCCCATACGTAGAACCCTCTGCAGAGCAGAGAATGTGTGAAAAATTTTCAAGAAATTTTCTTCCATTTATGTTTTTTTCTTGTTATTTTCTTTCTTTCTGTTACACAGTGTAGTGTGCCCTCCATTTGTTGGAAATTTTTGTGTTACTATAAATAGTATCACAACTTGGGGTATATTTTGCATATAAATTTTAAAATTTTCTTTTGTGCTCATAAAGAGTATAAATTAAGTAGTTGTGCCTGAGTCTTACCATATGGAAATGTAAACAATGCTACAATGCCACACCGGTCCCCTTTTCATCGCTTATTAAAATGTGCAAAACATTGCAATAAATTTCCGGATTTGCAGTTAATTTACATGTTACTCTGCTTGATTGCCCCTCTTAATATAACCAAGTCTGTTACAGCAATGCCTTTCCTGCTGCCCTGGTCCATTGCAAGAGCACAAGGGGATATAATTTGTCAAGTTTTTGTTGAATCCTCTCCTCGTTCATCAACTACAATACAACCTGCTGCAGTTGTATGAAAAATTAACACTTTTAATTTTTTATTTTGTTGCATTGGATTGTGTTGTATGGTGTTTTCAGCAGCTTTAAATTGTCTCCATTTTGTCTGTTGTTGTGGTTTGTGTGGTTTCATTGGTAAGGACGGACACTGTGTGGCAGGTAGTCCGAGAGTGCATAGGGTATTGTACTTGGTTTATGGTAGCTTTTGAATTTGGAAATGTAAAAAAGACCCTAAAATAATAAAATAGTTTAAAATGTAATGAGAAAATTAGAAATTAATATTAAAATTCAAAAAAGTTAAAAAGTTATCAAATAAATGCCATAAACTTAGATTTTAACAAAAAAATTTAAATTAAAAAATTAAAAAAAAAAAAGTTTAAATTATTTCTGAAAACAATATTTTTTTAAAATTTTTATTCAACAAAAAACGAATAACTCTTAAATTAAAATTAAAACTTAAATAAAAAAATGAAATTTTATTAAAAAAAATAAAAATTCAAACCTAAACTAAAATTAAAAAAATCCAAATTATGTATTATAAATTTATTTTTTATGGAAGCACTGCTATAAACTCAATTTCATCAAATTACTGTTTTTAGTCCTAATATTACATATATATATTTTTTTTATATGATTAATGTTGTTTTTATATTTTTATATTTTTTATATATATTTATATATTTTTTTTTGAATGGTTGATTTATATTTTTTTACCATTGACTGCCTTTTTTCAATGTAGGTAACTTATTTATTATTTTTTTTTTGTGGTTGTTTCAAAAAGGAAATGTGTTTTAGATTAAGTATAAATAACGCAAAAGTCCAAAATATACGAAAATCGCAAACGTGGGAATCAAAAGTAAATTTAAAAAGAACACAACTGAGTACCTCATTGAAATGAAACGGAAGTAAAAAACGCCTTAAGTAACAAAAATAGCAGAAAAAACTCAAGTCTACAAACTCTTGAAACTAAAGAAACCAAAAATAAAAACCAAAAACAAACCAAAACACTTCAACCAAATAATTAAACCAAAATAAAAGAGAAAACTCTTAAAAATAACCAAAGAAAAAAAACTAAAACAAATTGCGGCTACTTACAATGGCTTTAATCGATTATCAAGCCCACAATTTCACCTGCTACACAGTGCCTGAGTGTCCCAACGATGAGAGTTGTGCCAACGATGATGATGAAGAAGACGAAGAAACTGAAACTGAACAAGATGAAGAACGAAATATCTACCATAGTCGTTATTCTATGGCATCCACCGAAACTACCTCATCTTCCATAGACAATAATATTCTTAGAAAACATCATCATCAACAACAACATCATCATCACAATCGTGGAAAATATAACAAGAAATTCTTCAATCCTCATTCATCGAACCAAAGAATATCTATGCCATTTATGGTGCAAGGTGCAGCAACACCACAGCTGGGTTCATTTCACTATATGAATTTAATCGATCAACAATCGTCGGAGGTCAATTCACCACAGTTGGGCTATTTCGTGCCATTCTCACCAAATTGTTATTTTAGTCCTCCGATGGAGAGAAAAAGATCGAGGTAAACTAAAAATAAGCGAAAAACATAGCTATACAAAACTTGGAGACTATGAATCAATTTCT
Source organism: Stomoxys calcitrans (assembly GCF_963082655.1). Taxonomy (NCBI): domain Eukaryota; kingdom Metazoa; phylum Arthropoda; class Insecta; order Diptera; family Muscidae; genus Stomoxys; species Stomoxys calcitrans. The sequence continues at coordinate 195,936,973 of NC_081553.1, forward strand.
TTAAAATTTTAATGAAAAACTTAGTGATACATAAAATGCTACCAAATGTTATTTTTATATTAAATTTAGTTTTTATAGAAAGTTTTTTCAAATTTTTGTATTTATAGAAAATATTTTCAAGATATTTTTATGAAAATGTCAAAATTTAGATTTTATGAAAAAATTTGTCAAAGTATTGTTTTTATAGAAAGTTTTGTCAAAATATTGTTTTTATAAAAAATTATGTCAAAAATATGTTTTTATAGAGAATTTTGTCAAAATTTTGTTTTTAAAAAAATTTTTGTCAAAATTTTGTTTTTAAAAAAATTTTTGTCAAAATTTTGTTTTTAAAAAAAATTTTGTCAAAATTTTGTTTTAAAAAAAATTTTGTCAAAATTTTGTTTTTAAAGAAAATTTTGTCAAAATTTAATTTTTATAGAAAATTTTGTCAAAATTTTGTTTTTATAGAAAATTTTGTCAAAATTTTGTTTTTTATAGAAAATTTTGCAAAATGTTGTTCTTATAAAAATGTCAAATTTTGGTTTTTATGGAAAATTTTGTCAAAATTTGGTTTTTATGGAAAATTTTGTCAATTTTTTTTATAGAAAATTTTGTCAATGTTATTTTATATATCTCTGTTTTTATTTAAAATTTCTTCAAAATTTTGTTTTTTCGAAAGCTTTCTCAAAAGTTTTTTTTTTTCGAAAATTTTGTCAAATTTTTTTTTGTAGACCATTTTGTCCAAACTGTTTTTATAAAAAAGTTTCTTAAAAAATTTTGTTTTGTAGAAAATTTCGTCAAAATTTGATAGACATTTTTTTCAAAATTTTGTTTTTATAGAAAACTAGCTGACCCGGGCCCGCTCTGCTTCGCCTTCTTTTACTGTATATGGAACAAAATTTTGCATTTAATATTTATTTTCGACAATTGAAGAATTTTTACTGAAATACCATGCTACGAAAATATTATATCGCTTGACTAACAGTTTAACAATATAAGTGCCTTTATCTGAATCCCATATGATGTTTATTGGTATACGAATTTAAGTTTGGATGTAAGGTATACTCCATTCTTAAAAAGCTTTATTTCTGTCCGAAATTCTCATGATGTCTGATTTATGGGTGTTTTCGGGATTGAGGTGGTCCTTCAGACACTTGAAAAACTATCAGCATCGTGCTCTTCTCTCAAACACTATTTTTTTAAACCACATATTGTCATTGGTTTAAGGGGAGTTTACAGGCGTCCCCTAAACACAATACCCCAAAATTGATTATCCAATTCGTTTTCTTATCTCAAATACCTTTCATTTGAGCCACATATTGGCAGGGGGTGTTTTGGGGAACATCAAATACATTTATTTGAGCCCCATATTGCGATGGTCAGTAAAAAATTGTTGCTTGTGGGGTCTACCCCTTTTCCCGAAGAAACTTGGTCCCGAAAGTGGGTAGCAATTCTTGCTCTACCCCCTAATACCTTTAAATTAATTAATTATAGTCTAAAACAGATCTGAGTCTCTGTGTTCTCATGTATACCCTCAGGTCCACTCTGTCCTCTAGCTTTGTTCCATCCGTGTAACATGATCTTCCACACGGAAATACTAGGGTTCCGTCAATCCAAGACCGTTAGACCAATGGGTCAGTTAACTTATTTGTCGTATTTTTAGGAGGAAACGCGTCACCTAGACTTGAACGCAAATATTAATATCATATACGTAATCTACTTCCAAATACCTTTTATTTGAGTTCCATATAGGCATGGTCGGCTAATATGCCCATTTGGGGGTATTTGTGGGTGACCTCCCATTACTTCGACCTAGTTTGTTATGCCATATTTGTAATCTATTGTCCAATAATTTTCATTTGAGTCCCATATTGACATGAACGTTGATTATATCTGTTTAGAGGAGTTTTGGGGTTGAGTCGTCCCGCAGGGTACTTGGACCCAAATTTTAATACGATATTCGTTTTCTGGTATCCAATACCTTCCAGTTGATACTCATATTATGTTTATCGGTCTACTTTTGGTTTTGGGTGACGTTTTTGGGGTAAGTGGGAGGGTCCGGCCCCATCCGATATCCAAAAATTATACAACCTATGTTTCCTTCCAAACAAACATACACAATCTCTGAGCATTTTTAGAAAATCGGTTCAGCCGTTTTTGATTCTACGGAACAAACAAACAAACCGAGTCTCATATAGTCGTGATGGGTCATATGCCCATTTGGGACGTTTTTGGGGGGTGGGGTGACCCTCTATACTTCGATCTCATTTTGCAAGCTAGATTCTTAATCTACTCCCGAATACCCTTCATTTGAACCCCATGTTGACATGAACGTCCAATGTGTCTGTTTGTGGGAGTTTTGGGTAACGAGGGAGGATCGGCCCCCTTCCTATATCAAACAATTATATAACCTATTGCTCCTTCCTGACCATATTCGTAATCTACTAGTGAATACCTTTCATTTGAGTCCCATATTTACATGATCGCCAAATAAGCCTATTTGAAGGGGTTTTGGGGTCGGGCCAGCCCCCTAGGTACTTGGACCCAACATTTGAAATCAAATTTGTATTCTACTCCTGAATACCTTTTATTTGAGTCCCATAGGTGCATGATCGCCCGATAAGCCTATTTGAGGGGTTTTGGGGTCGGGCCAGCCCCCTAGGTACTTGGACCCAACTTTGGAAATCAAATTTGTATTCAACTCCCGAATGCCTTTCATTCGAGTCCCATATTTTCTCGATCGGTCCACTTTTATCGGGTGGTGTTTTTGAGGTAAAAAGGTAATATCGGCCAACTTGCGAAATCAAAAAATGATGTAGCCTATTGCTCCTTCCGAACCACTTCCCACAATCTGTGAAAATTCCAAAAGATCGGTTAAGCCGTTTTTGAGTCTATACGGAACAAACAAGTTTACAAACCCGCAAACAAACAAGCATACAAACAAACAAACACAAATTCATTTTTATATTTATAGATTTTTTAAAAATTTTATTTATTTAAAAATGTAATGTATTTCTATAGAAAAACTTCAAAAATTATAAAATTAATTTAAAAAAAAAAATTGTTCTTAAAAATGTTAAGGTCATTTAATCACTTTCCAAATTATAAACAGAGTTACTAATTATGAGCCTTATCTTTAAATTTTACAACTTTTCTATTTGTACCAAATTTAAACGTTCTTATTTCCCCTTGATTTTTGTTTATATTCCTTCCAGGGACAAGGAAAACGAACGCAATCGTCGAGCCGTCAGTTATGGTGGCATTACCAACTCCTCGTCGGTTACCACACTACCGCGTGCTGCCCCCCGGCGCATGAATCTAATGAAAGAACCTCCGCCGCCACCACCGCCCAAACCCATTCTACTGCAGCAGGCCTCTGTGCAATCGACCTCGACAACCACAACAACCTCAACACTCTCCATACCCAGCAAATATCCACAATCGGAATATAATCTGATACAGAAAATCGATTCCACCTCAACATTGACCGCCCCCTCGCAATATCAGCCACAGAATTTCTATGCCAATACAGCAAGCATTGCCACAAATGACAGTGGCCATGGCGGTGGTGGCAGTATCAGCAATTACTCCTCATTGCTGTGTCACTCGAGTTCTACAACCAGCCCTTTGGCTGTGCGTAAGCGTGAGAAACTATTGCATCGTTTCAGTGATGCTGCCACATTGGGACGCAAGCTCAAGAAGAAGAAGAACAACAATCGTACATGCCGTTCGATGACCGAAGCCATAGAGATGTTGGCTGATCCTGTGATTGAAGATGAATTCTTTGTAAGTACCATGCTTTACAAATTTTTAACATACTCTTTGTCATTACTTTTAAATTGTAGGGAAATTTTATTTAATTTCATTTTATGGTCATGGAACTTTAAAGGGCTTTGAGATTTAGTTGTTTTTGTTATGCTCAGTGTATAATTAGGGGGTGTTCTTTTATGTGGCGAGTGTTTGTAAGCACTTGTTATCGCCTATCTTGAGCCCAAGGCATGCCAGTGACATTTAACAAGAGATAGAAAGAGTGGGAGAAAGAGAGAGAGAGAGTGTTCTATAGAATTGCCAGACTTATGAAACAGACTGCACAGTAGAATACGAGTCTCTTTATGCTAACAATGTAGGAGATGTTAGTAGACTCGTTAAAACATATGGGTAGACACATTTATTAGTATGCGTCCCTACACGGGATAACTACGAACGCCACTCAGTCTGGAACTTTAAGCTCCGATCTGTGTGGTGGTCATAAGTATTTATCATGATATGCTCATCTGAGAGCTACCGGTCGTGTCCACAGGTTGCGGATGGTAGGATGCTTCATATACGGAGTAGCTGCAACTGCAGTCGGGGACATCGAGTGGAGAGTCTCAGTGAGAGGCCGGGCGGCACCGGCTTTTGCTTAAATACTGAGAGTCTTTGTGAGAGGCCGGGCGGCACCGGCTTTTGTTTAAATACTGAATACCTATGATGCTCGATATGACAAAGCAAGTTTTTTTGGCGCCGATGGGTCCTATGGACCGGAAAGAGCTCACTCATCTTTGGGAGTTTTACGAGGATCGCTACTCCCACATGCAATGTGGCTACAACATTTAAGAAGAAAATTAATAAAAATTTTAATTAAGAGAAAATTTCATGAAAATTGTGTTTTTGGAGAAAATGTTTTGAATTGTTGTCTCTAGAGAAATTTGTCTTTAGCGAAAATAGCATGGAAGATTTTTCTTTAGAGAAGATTTCAGAGGAATTTTATCTTTAGATATATATTTTCATGAAATTTGGTCTTAGGAGAAAATTCTATAAAACCTTATCTTTAGAGGAAGATTTATGGATTTTTTTTTTAAATTTCCTGCAAATTTTGCCATTAGAAAAATTTTCATGGGAATGTTATAAAAATTTTGCCTTTAGAGAAAATTTTATGGAAATTTTGTGTTTATGTTGGATATAGCTCGAACATTGCGCCAAGGCTGAGGAAACTTGGCATACTGAAGGAGGGTACGGGTACGGGCACGGTTCCATTCTGGATTTAACGGATGCGTTGGGTAGACTATGGATCAGGCTGAGAATACCTGACACTGAGACCAATTCTTTAAAGGTTCTTCGTATTTAGTTTTAATGGGGAGAGAATAGTGTGAGGCGAATGCTGTATTTAGAAAGGATTAGACTTCATTCTTCATAAATGGCTTAAAGGTGAAGTCAGGGGCTGGATTAGATATATACCCGGATATAGTCAACATATAGCCGCAAAAGAAATTTTGTAAAGGGAAGTTTAGGAACTATGTGACGGTCCTTAAGGCGTTGTGATCGAGGACAGTGAGGTCGAAGTGCAGCGTTTGGGATCCTTGGATAGACTCCGGGCTCACGACATAATCAACTGGGGTTCCCGGACACGATGGTATTCCGGGAAACGAGAAGGTGGTGGAATATGCCAGGCATAGCTTGCATATGCAGTCACCAGGCTTGCATTCGCTTCACTTGTCCAACCACTGAACATAGTAGAGGGTGTGGCCAGTACGGAGGTGGGATCATGCATTTGTTCATGGATGTCGAACTGCTAGCACATTCTGACCTACAGTTGGCCCAAAAAGGAAGAAAGGAACAGCTGGTATTTGATAAAACGTTACTGAGTTCTATACCAAGGGTTATAACCGGGCGCTGTGCGACAGGCCATATTGTCTCGCACTTGGGAATCCCTCACAATGATTACCGCGAAAGCTGTCTTGATGACGCAGAGGTGATCGAGTACTTGCTCTGCTCGTGTTCGGTTTTGCAGGGGCACAGACTTTCCATCTTAGCGAGGTGGCTTTCCATCGATCTCGGCGATCTTTTAGATTAATCTCTGGAAAGTCTTCTCAGACATGTGGATAAAATTTCAATTTGCCCACGAACATTCCATTATGAAACAGGGAGCAAAAATTTCACATAACAATGAATGCTGTCCAATTCAAGTGTTAGGGTCGATAATTAGGGCCAATGTTTGGCCGAGTCTGAACGGCGTGCCGCAGGGTGTCTCCTCTTTTGGACATGGGTATAGCACCTCACAAATATTGCCAGCATTAGGTCAGGATAACCACCACTTTTTTTGGTGTCCTCGCCAAGATTTGAAGCCATGCAGTAGGGAGAAATGCTAACCTCTGCGTCACGGGTGCTAAGACGGGATATTTTCGAAATCCTACATACAATCCTCATATATGCGAAGATGAACAATGCCACTGGTTGGCAATCACCGTGTTGATGATCGTGCAGAGATGCATAGATGATCGTGCAGCGATGAGCTAAGATGGCACATACGTGTGAGCTTGCTTGCCTTGACTCCGATTTTTTTCTTGTGATTTCTTCTTATGTTTCTTACATTTCACACTTTATACTTATCTTTACCTTTTCCTTTTTTTAAATTTTTTCTTTTAAAAAAGTTTCATAAAAATTTTGTTTTGCGGGAAATTCACGAAAAAATTGTTTTAAGAAATTTTTTCTTGAATTTCACGAGAGAAAATTTCTTCAAAAATTTTGACTTCAGAGAAAAATTACTTGGATATTTTGTCTTTGAATATTTAGTATTTAGAAAAAATTTCATGAACATTTTGTCTTTGAAGAAAATTTTAGGGTAATTTTGTCTTTAAAGAAAGAGTTAGGGCAATTTTGTCTTTAGAGGAAATTTTATCTTTTGCGAAATTATAATGAAATATTTTCTTTAGAGATATTTTCATGAAAATATTGTCTTAGAGAAAATTTTTCAAATTTTGACATTTGCGAAAATTTTGTCTGTAGAGAAAATTACATGAAAATTTTGTCTTTAAAAGAAAAAGAGAAAATTTTAGGGAAATTTCTGTCTGTAAAGAAAATTCCATGCAAATTTAGTTTTTTGAGAACATTTCATGGAATTTTTGTCTTTGGAGAAAATTTCATAAAACTTTTATCTCTAGAGAAAAGTTCATGGAAATTTTGTATGTAGAGAAAATTATATGGAAAATTTTATTTACAAGAAAAGAGAACATTTTAGGGAAATATTTGTCTGTAAACAAAATTTCATGGAAATTTAGATTTAGAGAAAATTTTATGGAATTTTTGTCTTAAGAGCAAATTTTATGGAATTTTTGTCTTAAGAGAAAATTTTATGGAAATTTTGTATTAAAGAAATTTTGTCTCAGAGAAATTTTGTCTCAGAAAAATATTGTTTTGAGAGAATTTTTCATGGAAATTTTATCTTTAAAGAAAATTTTAGAGAAGTTTTTGTCCTTAGAGAAAATTTTAGAAACATTTTTGTCTTTAGAGAATATTTCATGGATATTAAGTCTTAAGAGCTATTTTTGTGCTTAGAGAAAATTATAGAAAAATTTTGTCTTTGTGGAACATTTTAGGGAATATTTGTCTGTAAAGAAAATTTCATGGAAATTTTGTCCAAAAATTTTTTCTATGAAATTTTGTCTTTAGAGAAGATTTCATGGAAATTTTGTCTTTAGAGAAAATTTCATGAAAATTTAGTCTTGAGAGAAAATTATGTGGAAATTTTGTCTTGAGAGAAATTTATATGGAAATTTTGTCTTTGGAGAAAATTTTACCAAATTTTTGTCTTTGTCGAAAATTTAATGTAAATTTTGTCTTTCAAGAAAATTTCATGGAAATGACAATTTTATGGAATTTTTGTCTTTAAAACAAAAAGAGAAAATTTTCATGACATTGTTATGTGTAAAGCAATTTCATAGAAATTTAGTTTTTAGTAAAAATTTCATGGAATTTTAATCTTTACACAGAATTTCATGGAAATTTTGTCTTTAAACAAAATTTTATACAAATTTTGTTTTCAGAGAAAATTTCATAAAAATTTAGTCTTTAGAGAAAATTTCCTGGAATTTAGACTTAAGAGAAAATTTTATGGAAATTTTTTCTCTACAGAAAATTTAATAGAAATTTTGTTTTTAGAGAAAATTTCATGGAAATATTGTCTTTAAAGAAAATTTTGTCTTAAGAGGAAATTTCATCGAAATGTTGTCTTTAGAGAAAAATTCATCGAAATTTTGTCTTTAGAGAAGATTTCATCGAAATTTTATCTTTGGCGAAAATTTCATGGAAATTTTGTCTTTAAAGAAAATTTTGTCTTAAAAGAAAATTTCATCGAAATTTTGTCTTTAGAAAAATTTTATCTTTAAAGAAAATTTTGTCTTAAGAGAAAATTTCATGAAATTGTCTTTAGAGAAAATTTCAAAGAAATTTTTTCTCTACAGAAAATTTAATTTTGTCTTAAGAGAAAATTTCATAAAAATGTTGTTTTTAGAGAAAATTTTATAAAAATTTTGTCTTTAGAGAAAATTTCCTGGAAATTTTATATTTAAAGAAAATTTCATGAAAATTTTGTTTTAGAGAAAATTTTACGAAAATTTTGTCTTTAGGGACAATTTCGCGGAAATTTTGTCTTTAGAGAAAATACATGGAAATTTTGTCTTGGAAGAAAATGTCTTTAAACACAAAATTTATGCAAATTTTGTCTTCATAAAAATTTAGTCTTTAGAGAAAATTTCATAGAATTTTTGTTTTCAGAGAAAATTTCATGGAAACTTAGACTTAAGAGAAAATTTCATGAAATTGTCTTTAGAGAAAATTTCATAGAAATTTTTTCTCTACAGAAAATTTAATTTTGTCTTTAGAGAACATTTCCTGAAAATGTTGTTTTTAGAGAAAATTTTATAAAAATTTTGTCTGTAGAGAAAATTTCCTGGAAATTTTATCTTTAAAGAAAATTTCATGAAAATTTTGTATTGAAAGAAAATTTTACGAAAATTTTGTCTTTAGAGAAAATTTCGCGGAAATTTTGTCTTTAGAGAAAATACATGGAAATTTTGTCTTGGAAGAAAATGTCTTTAAACACAAAATTTATGCAAATTTTGTCTTCAAAAAATTTAGTCTTTAGAGAAAATTTCATAGAATTTTTGTTTTCAGAGAAAATTTCATGGAAACTTAGACTTAAGAGAAAATTTCATGAAATTATCTTTAGAGAAAATTTCATAGAAATTTTTCTCTATAGAAAATTTAATTTTGTCTTTAGAGAAAATTTCATGAAAATTTTGTTTAGAGAAAATTTCCTGGAAATTTTATCATTAAAGAAAATTTCATGAAAATTTTGTATTTAGAGAAAATTTCATGAAAATTTTGTCTTTAGAAAAAATTTGACGGAAATTTTGTCTTTTGAGAAAATTTCATCGAAATTTTATCTTAAGAGAAATTTTCATGGACATTTTGTCTTGAAAGAAAATTTGATGCAAATTTTGTCTTTAGAGAAAATTTGAGCAAAGTTTTGTCCTAAGAGCAAATTTCATGGAAATTTTGTCCTAAAGAAATTGCATAGAAATGTTGTCTTAAGGGAAAATTTTGTTGGTTGAGAAAATTTCACAAAAATTTTTTTGCTAGAGAAAATTTTATTAAAATTTTGGAGATTTTATCTCAAGAGAAATTTTTGTTTATATTGTGTATTAAGAGAAGATTTTATAGAAATTTTGTCTTTAGTGAAAAAGAAACTTTGTCTTTAGAGAAAATTTCATGGAAATCTTCTTTTAGGAAAAACCGTCTCGCAAATTTCGCTTTTAAAGAAAAATTTATAAAAATTTTGTTGCAGACAAAATTTTAAGCATATTTTATGTCTTCCCTCCTTGCCACCCCTGACATACCACTGTCTTGTATGCTTTTAATTGATATGATAGCTTTTGTTCAAGTGTCTGTTATGGATTTTCGGTTTTCCAGTGATTTTGTTTTCTGTCCATGATTGTTTTTTTTTGTTTTCTTCTTGATTTTTTTCATTTGTTTCTCCAAAGTTCTCTTATCGTATTTGGACGACGGACAATGCCATTTGCCTATTGTTTGCATTCATTTCATTTCGGTACGATAATATCGGCTCAAACATAGAGAAAAACATTCCGGCTGAGTGTCTATACGAAAAAGAACCAAATACAAGCCCTGGAAAATATACGACAAATTATTGTTCCTTTGTTTTGTCAATTTATGACCACCAGGCATAACACAACAGTTGACATTTGTTCTTTGGCGCATACGTATCGACCGGGGGAATGGCATGGACGACAAGTGCGCAAACGTTGTGATCTGAAAACGGAAACGGAAGTTGTAATTAATTCAGTTTAAATCACTATTACAATGGGAGTTTATAGAAAAAAACAAAACTGCAGAGTGCAAAACTATTTGAAATGCAAATAAGTCAATGAACTCCTTGGGAGTTCAAAAATAATTAAAGAGATTTCGAAATGAAACACGTTTAAGAGGCTTAAAGCTAGAGGATAACAAAGTGTGTTTTAAGTTTTAATGTAAAATAATCATCGAAATGTTATAGAAAGTGAAATGTGGCCAATTTCTTACTGAAAATTTAAAAGCCAGTTATTGAAAAATTTTTCCATACCCTTGTTAATAGAAGTAAAAATTAATCACAATGTCTTCTATTGTTGATGGTTTTATGATAATTTGATTATGAGTCAAGCGGGGAAAATTACGGCTGCAAAAATTTTTTAGGCAAATGTATTTTTTTCATGTCTTAGTGCTATCATCAAATCTTTTTTTTATTTATTTTAAATTGATTTGCCCTTGTCGATTTTTTCTGTGTCATGTTTTCTGTCCCTTTCAAGAACACCCATAACATCGACTTGTATGGTTTTCTATTGTACTACAAATATATAAGGTATGGCCAACCCAACCCACCGTCACTTTGTGGTTAGATTGCATTTTATACAAATAAATTTTTGCCAACAATTATGAAATATTTTATAAAAATTTAATTTTTGTTAAAAATTTTGTTGAAATTCCTTTCTCTTTTCAAATTTGATTGCAATTGAAAATTTTGAAAAAATTTTATTTGTTTGGTTTTAAGCAGGATAGTGTACAGCTTAAGACCAGCCGCGACGACTATGAGACCTAAGGTGATGAGAGAATTGGATAGGAGCGGGTCATACCATCGCTGTATAATCGAGGAGACGATAGGAAAGCTGAATGGTTTAGTTGAGATTTCCGATGGTATACCTGGGACAACATTTTAGGTCGAGTGCAAAAAACTGCTGCCTGCGGCGCGTTCTTCGATTAACAGAACTCTGGTATTTTTTGTTTTAATCAACCAACACACAGGGGATGTCCCCTATATATGCAGTGCATTATGTTGGAGAGGATAGTTAAGTATAGGAGGGGGGAGGAGGGAAGAGAGAATTTTGTTTATTGACATTTGCTTTGAATTTCTGGATGTCGTAAGTAGCGGGAAAGACATCTGCCGGAAGTCGATTTCACAAACTAACCGTCCTTGCGGAAAAAGAATTCCCTCGGTAGGGCATGATCCGATCAGCTGGCCAATCGATTACATACCGGTGCTCGCTTCTAGAAAATCTTGTATTTCTGACAAACTATCTCAAGTCAGGAATCTGAAGACTGATTTCCGAAGTACACACCTCGTTGAAGAATCGATAAAATAACGCCACACAACCCATATTTCGACTATGTTTAAGGGAAACAATAGAGTTGGATACCCTACCATCTTCAATCAACGCCCGCCTCTGGACACGGTCAAGCAGCTTCAAGGATAATCCTGGAGCTCCGGCCCATATGCGAATTTTTTGCCAATGAACATTCCAATAAGGAACAGGGGCAAACTTCTTACATATCAATGAGTGCAGTCCGATTCAAGTTTAAGCTCAATGATAAGGGGCCTCCTTTTTATAGCCGAGTCCGAACGGCGTGCCGCTGTGCAACACCTCTTTGGAGAGAAGTTTTACATGGCATAGTGTCTCAGTGAAAACCACCGCTGAAAATTTTTTTTGATGGTCTCGCCAGGATTCGAACCCAGGCATTCATTGTCATAGGCGGACATGCTAACCTCTGCGCTACGGTGGACTCCATATATGCGAGTTATATTCCATCTTCGGCCTGATAAACGTAATGTAGATATTAAGAAGATCAGAGGGAGTGAAATATTTCTTACACCGCTAAAGAAAGCCCAAGCACATGAATGCTTTCTTCGACACTTAGAATACATGTTATGACCAACGGACAACACATTCAATCTTCATGCCCAGAACATCAAAAGTCTCTGACTGCTTGATATCTTCACCGTCGAGAGATATTGACGATTGTTAAGTGTCAGTGAATCGTTTGCGGGACAACAAACAGCACTGCGTCTTGCGTGTGGTGTTAATGCGAGAACGTCGAGTGTTAACATTTTTACCGACAGTAAACTGACCATCACGGCTCTATAACAACCTGGTCAGTAAGATCATGCATTGAAGTTTTGCCTGAGGATGACATGATCCGCATCGTTTAAGTGCCAGGCCATAGCGGAGTTAGGGAAAACTAATGGGCAGACTAACTGGCCTTGGGGGTCGGAGGACTTCCATCAGTAAACTTGGTGAATGAGGAGCCTTTCTGGACGACTCAGTCTGAGTTAACAACGTGGGCAACAAACGGACATGTAGCACGTAGAAAACTCTATTGGGGATATGGATTGTAGGAAAGCAAGGCTAATACTGGGAGGAAGTGGGAAGGAGATCAGTATGGGTTTCCATGTTATTACGGATCACATAGCACGCTATAACGACAGGTTTTCCCCTCGTGGGCTTGGCTATAGCTCGCGGGGATAGGTTTTAAGGGCTTGTGGGCAACATAATTAGACGTTGGAACAATTCCTTTGTCATTGCCCGGCTTTCACGGCTAACAGACTCCACCACATGGGTGCGGATAGGATACCAGACTATTGTATTGTGAGCAGCACGGACTTCTTTATATAGATTTTTTTCGTTGTCACTTTTCTAGAGTTAGGAGCGCACATAATATCCACTCCCTTTTTTCAACCTAACTTAACGAGACTTTCTCGTCTTTACACGAGATAAAGAGATGAAAAGGTGTGAGAAGTGAAAAGGTCCAGCGGCTAACCGACACGTACATCCCTTCCGCGCTGAGCACCGTTCCATCCTCATTTAAGTGTCTCCTATGTGTTTGCTCACCAGTGGCCCTGCGCTTCTATGCATACAGGATCTCAGGGCGTCCCCGGTCGAGACCATTTCATCTTGCCTACGTTTGAGGAGACCTCCCAAAGATACATTTGCAAAATCAACCAGATCAGAGAAAAACCGCCACCCCAAAATGCCTATGCCCCCATAGACCCGGACATCAACAACAAAAATGCTCAATGGTTTCGTCCTTATTGTTATCAAAAAAGCTTAAACATTGATCGTTATGAGGGATTGCCATTTTCCCAGCCATATAATCTATCACACACTCCCCGTTTAAACTCTCATAATGGTGCTCAGTGACCTTTTATGAAATACTAGCAGTTCCTTCGTAGGCCAGAGTGTTCTCGCAGTTCGGCATACATGTACCGATTTCCAACCGACCCCGCACTGGCCATCCCCTCTAGTATGTTCAGTAGTTCGACAAACGGCATCTATGCAAGACCTGATACTGATTTGCTTGCCATGGACAAGATATTCCTGGCATATTCGTCTGCTTTATTATTTCCTTGAGTACAATCGTATCTGCACTCATAGAAAAATGTTTGCTAAAAATAGCAAACACTGTCTGCTGAATATTAGTAGTTAATTTTGCTGCTATTGTAGCAGTAGTTCTGATATTACAGCAGCAGTACTGCAATTTTAGAGGAGCAGGCTTACTGCTGAAAAGTCTGTTGTTTGCTGAAAGTGACAGCTGCTTAATTATGAATGGGATGTTAGAAGAAACCAGTAAGGAAGGGAAAAATTCGGGCGGCATGATGACAGACTGGTGAGCCTATAATCCTTCATCGTGCCGTGGTTTATTTTTACAGCCTTGGGCATAAAGGCTATCCTGACCACTCTTCTTGCCATTGGTATGTAGGATAAAGCTTTCCCTTATAATCCATTCAAGCCATAGCAGTTTTATTCCAAGAGACTTTTACAACATCGCCGGGATAATTCCGTCCCGTCCGTCGAATTCAAATGGCTGTAATGTGCAAATTGCCCACATTATCTTTCCAGGTCGCGAAATCACAGAGATAGGATTTTCCGAAGATGCAGCTCCTTTGGATATTGCGACAATTTAGTCGCTAACCTCTTCCTGGCTTTCTGAAAAGTTCGTCTCCGAAAGTAGTTCCACCGTCACTGGGTTGCTCTCGACGTAAGTTCCGTCCCCTATTCTCTAAGAGTTTGTCATGCTTGGATCCTTTCAGTGCGATTGGGCATAAATACTATCCTAACAAAGCTAGGCTTTCCCTTAAAATCCATTCCAGCCATGGCAGATTTACTCCAAGAGACTTATACAACATCGCCGGAATAATTCCGTCCGGTCCGTCGCATTCAAATGGCTGCAATGTGCAAATTGCCCACATTATCTTTCCAGGTCGCGAAATCACAGAGATAGCATCTTCCGAAGATGCAGCTCCTGTGGATATTGCGATATCTTAATCGCTAACCTCTTCCTGGCTTTCTGAAAAGTTCGTCTCCGAAAGTAGTTCCACCGTTTCTGGGTTACTCTCGGTGTAAATTCTGTCCCTCATTCTCTAAGAGCTTGGCGTGCTTGGATCATTTCAGAGCAATTTGCGTTTATGTCACTAGTGCTCACCAATTTTTCGGAGAACTTGGCCAAGTCACTCCTTCTCTACTACTTCTTGTACCTCCCACGGTTCCACGATACACGTCCCCGCCATGTGCTGTGCCCCTGCTTTCCCTCGTGATCATGTACGTAGCCAGAAGGGCTGTTAGGACCGCCCCGCCATCCCAGAGCTGGCAATCTATCGATAGTCGCAACATTCGATAATTTCGATAGTTTTAATAATAAATATCGATAGTATCGTTAATTTTCCATCAAGATCTTATTTTAAACGAAAAAGAGAAGTACAAATCTGAAGATCGATTTATAAAGAAGCAATATGTATGCACAGACCAAAAGACAGTTGGAAGTCATGAATCAATAGGCGCAAAGTATCTCAAAAGGATACATTCAGTTTCGAAACGCTTATTTTTGTTAATTTTGCAAAAAATAATAACTTTCCGATGGTATCCATCGATGGTATCGATATACAGTCAAAAAATTAAATATCGATAGCGCCATCTTCCTCCCCCCCACCCTAGTTGTTGAATGTTTTCGCGTATGCATACTTATTATTGGTTATATGTTGTCCCCCCCCCAAAAAAAAAAAAAAAAAATTCTATCTACGTCCCTGCTACTGGCTACCTTAAACTGCGTTGTCCACCACATACGCACTTATTATTGTTTTGTAGTTCTAATATGCCCCCTCGCCACAAGATAATATACTCTGCTACGTCCCTGCATCTGAGTTCCTTTAACTCCGGTGTCCACCACTATTAGATTGTCATACTTGGTGCCCATTCTGGGCATGCCTTCCGAAAGGACTCGTTCGGGCATTCCATATCAGGACCCACTGTGGACTGCAGCGTTCGACGTAGGCCCCCTGGGGACCCAAGCCTCAGCATATGTTTCTTGAACCTATCCAACTTAGTCTTTCTCGGATTTCCGTACGGACTCCTCCTTTCTGTCTTATGCTTAACCTGAAAACTCATCCTGAGGTGTTCCGAAAAGGTGCACTGCACCTAAAACCTATTCCCTGACCCGGTCGTAGAATTTTGGGTACTTCCCCTTGTAGTTGGAAACCAAGTTCGTGAGCGAAATGTAACCATGAAGTGACTCACCTCTATTATTCGTTGCCCCTCCAAGTATAAGGGCGTGCCCTTGGCTTCGCTTCATCCTACCAAGACCCAGACCATGTCTTGCGAGGTATTATCTCCATCGAACGGTAGGTACACTAGCTGCAGCCAGCCCATGCCCCCAACTTCTTGGGCAGTTTGAGCCGAACTTCAACTCTCTTTGCAAAGACTTCAGGAGTGACAAGGATTCTAAACCAATCTAAACTAGAAATTGTTCCCATTTCTTTATCAAAAATTAGGTTTTAAAAAATTTTTTTTTTTGCGAAAATTTTTTTAATTTTTTCGATGTTGTGATTTTGGAAAAAACTTTATATAAAGATTATTCAAATAAATGTTATCATAATTTTGTTGGTTATTCCCATTGAAATTTCATTTTATAAAAAAATTATGGTAATTTGGATCAAAAAAAAAAATGTTGTGATTTTTCTCTCTGAGAGTAGTATCATTTCCCATGTTGGCCTAGGTTTGCTTCCTATACCCGTTTTCATACCCGCTTGGCAAAATAATTGTGGGCGTCAATTATCGAAAAGCAAAAACACAAAACAAACTTAACAATGAACAATTAATAAAAACCAAAAATAAAAACAAAGCTAAAGCCAAAGCCAAAGGCACCTAAGTGAGTGACAAAGTTAATGGCGGTGTGGTTTGGTGTATCCAATAACGACGCAAGCCACTATTGGGGTCAATACAAGTATTAACGAAATGTTTATCTCTCGTGCAATACAAACAGTAATTGAATAATTTAACCCAAAAAAGAACAACAAAAGTACTGCAAAATTTCAATTTGAAAAAAAAAACGAAAAACCAAATATGCCCCCAAACCAGCACTAAAGATTAGCAATGACAGATTAAACGTTGAAATTAAACACTGATATGCTGCTTGTGCCACAAGTGCCGCACAACATGTGTTAGATGTCTGTTTTTGTGAGTTGATAGACTAAAGGAAAAAATTTTAAATTAACCAATTGGCCACATTATGCTAAACCATTTCACCAACTGCCTTCCTCCTTCCATCGTCGTTTCAGTTACGTATGGAAAGTATGTCAAAAATGCACTTTTCTTGGTTTTAATCAAAAGTCGAACAATCACAATTTTCAAGAATTTACCTTGGTGAGACATCGTGTACTACACTGGCTGACGGAAGGTTCTTTAGCCTCAAACAAAAACAAAATGCATTCAATTCACATGTTGTTTTTTAATTAACATTTCTTTTTTTTTTGGGTGTAAAATGGTCAAGCACACGACCCACACCCAAGAGCCATCCAACCATCATCACACACATATCGTGCAGTGCCGCCCGCCTAGAGCCCGACTACCAGTTGCTGATGGGTCATTCAGCCACGCTTTGGAGGGGCGTCTCTAATTGGATTAAGAACTTTGTGCGGCTGTAATGTGTGTCTGTTTGCAATTGATATGTTCTGTTTTGATGTGCGCAACAACAAGCACGGGCGGGAAATTTTGTGAAAATCAATCGCGATTGAAAGTTTAAACGAAAAACAACGAAAAAATTTCTATTTATTTTCGACGCAACAGAAACATATTGGAAAAATATATATAAAATAAAAGTTAAAACGAATTATTAAACAAACAAAAAATACAACAACAACACTAAAATAAAAAAAAAAAAATAATATAAACGAAATACATACAAAAAAAAATAAGAAAAATAAAGTGGCAAGTTTTTTTGAAAGGAATTTGCTAAATACCAAAGCATACTTCTAGGCTTTGTTAAAAAAGACCCACCCAACAACTAACAAAGTCACCTCTGCCATATATTCACCTCTATAGTGTGTTCTTAAACCTTTACAACTTCAACACACCTCTGCAACACTTTTCATAATTTGTGCTTACCATGAAAATAACAAAGTATACTTCAAGGCGCAATAGTATAAAGAAACGTAAGAACGCCATGCCTCGAAATTCCACTATGCATCCTGTCAACCCCAAAGCTCCCTTCTATCCCCTGCTCAAACATCGACCCACTGCTTTCATACGCAATGGCATTATTGGTGGCGGTGAGGGACCTGGAGCCAATGGCCTTTATCAGGTAGATGATCGCATTTACACCACCACCAAAATGTTTATACGCGATGGCTACATGTATCCCCGCCAAGCTGGCCAAACTATGGATCCACGCTTTCCTTATGAGCTGCACGAGTTTCCCGATGAGACGGGTGCCACAGGTCTTCAGCTGGTGGCCACCCCCAAAGTTCACATATCTGGCGAGTACTTGAATCAAAGCAATGGCAGTGGTGCTGCCACTGATTATCCCGCTATGCGCTTTGGCGGTCATGGCCCAAATTCATCGCTAACTCGTCGTGATGCTCGTAAGGCAGCGGCTGAGATTAACTTGGCCAATGAAGTCTATTGGCTGCAAAAGCAACGTGTACGTTCGCGTAGCAATAGTTTGGGTCAGCGTGTTTTAAATTGTGCCGGAGGAGCTGTCGCACCCAGTGTGGATAGTTGTGAGGCAATAACGACAGCATCCTCAACGACCTTAGATCGTAATTACATACGCAATGTGGATGATCTTTTGCTATCGCTAAAGCAACGAGAACAAATGCAGTTACCACCAAGTGAAAGTGGTTATTCGACAGCATCAACGCGACGTCGGAAAAAGGTAAGAAATAAAAGAACAAAAACATATGAAGGACAACCTATAAAAGTAACCAACTAAGCCTAAGACATCGCAAACAATATCGCTTAGGCAAAAGTATAGTGCTTATTTAACGATTTTATCGATATGCTAGGAGATCCTGTTAAGCCAAGACTCATTGGAAACATCTGTTGATAACAATAGGAGAAAAAAATTGGTGCCAAGGGAATATTTTCTGAAAATTTTGCATTAAGAGAAAATTTTGTTATAATTTTGTCTTTTGAGAAAATTTCATGGAAATATTAAAAAAATTTGGTCAAGAAGCAATTTGCTTAACGAAATTTTCCATAAAATGATGTCTTTAGAGAAAGTTTGCTTAAATGTTGCCTGTAGAGAAAATAGGCTTAAAATTTTGTTTTTAAAGAAAATTTCTTGAAAATTTTATTTTTAGAAAAAATTTTTTAAAAATATTCTTAAAATTTTGACTTTTATATAAATTTTGTCCAAAATATACAGTGGTCTACCTTAAGGAATTTTCCAAAAATATCCATTGCAAAAAATGAATATTTTAGAAGAACAGATTGCTACTACAGCTCATAGGTTTCGATTAACCAATCAGTCAGTACGTTATGCAAACTTTTATATTCCTCATACACAATAAAGCTTTTCTATTAAAAGCAGTCGTACGCACCAACGGTCTCGAGAAAATGAAAAAAAAATCTTTCTATAGAGATAAAAATGTCATACATTTTGCTTTAGAGCAAATTTCAAAATAATTTTGTCTTTTGCGAAACTGTTATTCAAATTTTGTCTTTATAGAAAATTTTACAAAATTTTTTTCTTCAGAGAAAATTTTATGGAAATTGGGTCTTTAGAGAATATTTCATGGAAATTCGGTTTTAAGAAAATATTATAGAAAAGTTTTGTCTTAAGAGAAAATTTCAGGAATTTTTGACTTATAAAAAAATTTCATGCAATTTTTGCCCTTATAGACAATTTTAAAGAAATTTTGTCTTAAGAAAAAATTGTATAGAAATTTTGTCTTAAGAAAAAATTTAATAGAAATTTTGTCTTTAGAGAAAATTCCATGGACATTTTGTCTTTAGAGAAAATTTGATGGAAGTTTTGTCTTTAGAGAAAATTTCATAGAAATTTTAGACATTTTGTCTTTAGAGAAAGTTTCACGGACATTTTGTCTTTAGAAAAGATTTAAATCCCACTTGCAGCCATTGGTGCGTATGATTAATTTTAATACAATACCCTTAGTGCGTATAGTGAATTTCATATTCGTAATACGTCTTGATCGATTAGTGAGCTGTTTAAATTGCTATGAAATTTTGCCTGTAGAGAAAAATTCAAACAGCTTACCACTCGACCAATGAGTATTGTCGAATTTTATCATCACCATGAGCACTATGGGTCTCGCATTAAAATTGGTCATACGCACCAAAACCCCAAACGATAATATTACGTATACGCTGAAACGGTTAATTTTGGTGAAATTGATTTTAAGTGAAATTTTTCTGGAAATTTTGCATTTAGAGAAAATTTCGTCGAGGCGGTGACAACCTGATCGCCAGTGTAGCTCTAAAGAACGTATTTCTGAATTCAAACTTCTCCCCCACAATTGCAGTTTTATCAAAAGTAGTTCAAAGGTTACCGTTTTTGGGTTCCCTGCTACAGAGATACCTCAGACGAGTTTGTGAGACAGGATATGCCTCTAGCAAGCCGATTCTTCAAAGCAAGCTGATTCTTTAATAAAAGAACTGACGGACAACAGAAGACACATGGTCACAAATTAGCGACTCTCCACTCGAATTTAACTTTAAAAGTTCTAGGTATAGATTTGCAGCTGTTGGCTGTAGAAGTCTGACGGCACAGAGGGAGACGGTTAAAGAGACGTTTGTCTTTTGAATTCATCGGAAGGCCTTCCTTTTCTATGGACACTACTTCACTACTTCTATGGACACTACTTCCATAAGCTTCCGTCTTTCCAGCTTTTGTAATTGCATAAAGAGTGAGGGTCTGTTCTCTAGAACTTTTTTTAAACTTTTGTTTTTGTAGAAAAAATTTTGAAAATTTTTAAAAATTTAAAATTTTTTAACTTTTCTATGTAAATAAATTAAATCGAAATTTTGTTTTTTTATTGCAGAAATTAGTTTTATAACAAAAATTTTCATTTTTTTTTCGTTTGTTGCTACTTTCCTTTTTTCCATAGAAAATTTTTTAAAGTTTTATTTCTTTGTAAAATAATATTTAATTTTTTTATAAAATATTTTTTCAAAATTTGATTTTTATATGAAGTGGCTGGCCCATTGGCCCATTAGCTACACCTTAAAACGACTTTTTGAAAATTGATTTTGCTTTCAGCATTTCTAAGCTAGTGATTGAGATATTCAGGGCTATAGGTCCATTTCAGATCCACACCATTTGATTTGTTTATTGTATGGGTTATCTACTTTCAAAATCATATAACAAAACTACCACATGGAATACATCATTTTCAAAGATACACAGATCTTTCCTGTAGAAAATGTCTTTCATTCTGTCCTGAACGGTATTCATGTTTTTTTTAATATCTCTTTTGATTTTTTTTTTTTTTTAAGTGTTTGGCCCCCAGATACTTGTCCTTTCATGTGTGTACAGTATAGTCTCGGTTGGCCTAGGTGGTTAGTCTCCCCGGCACTTGGACCCAAATGATAATATCTATTGATTACTCCACTGTCAAAGACCTTTTATTTGAATCCTTACATTCACCTTTCAATTAAGTCCCATATTGTCCTGATCGATCTCCTTGTCCCATTGAGGTGTGTAACTTGGGTGGGGCCATTCCTAGGCTCTTTGTGCCAATAAACCAGATTCGTTGTCTACTCCCAAAGACCTTTCATTTGATACCCATTTTGTGACGTTGGACATACATGACCATTTTGGAGGTTTTTGGGGTGGGGAGGCCCCGTAAACACCTTAGATCAAATTATTGTATCAGGTATGTACTCTACTTCCAAATAAAGGGTGACTTTTTAATAGCTATAGGAAAGTTAAAAACACATACAATTCAGAAAAACGCATGAGATTGTTTTGGACAAAAAAAAGTTGGATATCATCTCACGGTAGCGCTCACCATTCACAGTTATGTTACGATTCGCATTATCTTTGAAGAAGTTAGGTCCAATGATGCCACCAGCCCATAAACCGCACCAAACTGTGACCTTTCCTGAATGCATTGGTAGCTCTTGCAATGCTTCTGGCTCATCCTCACTCCAAAATCGACAATTCTGCTTATTTGTGTACACATTAAGCCAATAAATGAGCTTCGTCGCTGAAGAAGAAGAAGCGCGCGATGAACTTTCTTAACAGAGCATGCATTTTGATAATAAAATTCAATAACTTGCAAGCGTTGTTCGTTTGTAAGACGATTCATGGTTGAATTATAGACTAAGCTGAAGATGTTTGACAGTGAAACAAAACACGAAACATGCGCGAGCTGTTTAAACCAGTGTTCCCAAATAGATAGTAGCTAAAAAATAACCCTTTATGTTCCTTCGAAGTCATACTCATATTGTTCCAATCGGTCAATACGACCGAATGGGGGTTTTTTAGGTGTAAGGGGGACCCCCTCCCGCCTCTTTGGATAAAATTCTTATATCAAGTCCGTACTCTATTCTTAAATACCTTTCCTTTGGTACCCATATTATCCCAATCGTTAAATATGTTCGTTTCAGTGGGGTTTACATACATTTATGCCCAGTGGGGGGCATACAAAATTTCGCATAAATCGTTGCAACTATCTCCGAGATCTGGGGTTTTTCAAAATTTGGATTTACGGGGAGGGTCTGTTCCCCTGTTTTCAACTGGGGGTCACGCTCTACCATGTGGGAAAATTTCTTGAAAATCGGTTCATCCGTTTGTTGAGTCAACTACTTTTTTAAAGTTTAATTTTTACTGAAATTTTATTCAAAATTTTATTTCTATAGACAATTTTGTTTCTAAAGCAAATTTTGTTAAAAATTTATTTCTTAGACAATTTTGTCAAAATTTTATTTCTGTTTGTTTCTCTTTCGAGACGAGCTCAATGATCGGAGATGCAAAATGGAAAAGGAAAGCCAAAGATAGCAACACACACCAACCACTATGGGACGCGTTTCGTCTTTGGTGAGAAGACTTTTCAACCATATTAGATGTGATGGCTTCAAGGGCCATCATCTCCGATGATTAAGCTTGCCTCGAAAGAGAAACAAACAAAAATTGTATAATTTAATGATCTTCGCCCTAACAGTCAAAAAACTTTATAAGAGAAAAATGAGGCGGAGCCCGGCCGGGATTCGACCTGGGTACACGAGCCAGCTGCGAGAGCCGTTGCCGTTGTCTTAGCACTCGAAGCCATCAATGCAACTTCCAACAGATGCACAAAATCATGTGTAGTACGAAAGAAGTGTAATTTGTCACAGAAAGAATGTTTGTCATTACTCAAAAATACATCCATTGGGAAAAGTACAGCTAATAGACAGGGTTGTCGAGCGTGGATAATGTGGTAATTGTATCAAAGATGCGTTTTCGCTATTAATACGATTAAAATGCAATATACCAATGCTCGGCCCTTGAAGCCATCACACCTAATATGGTTGAAAAGTCTTCCCTCCAAAGACGAAACGTGTCCCATAGTGGTTGGTGTTTGTTGCTATTTTTGGCTTTCCTTTTCCATTTTGCATCTCCGATCGTTGAGCTCGTCTCGAAAGAGAAACAAACAAAAATTGTAAAATTTAATGTCTTCGTCCTAAAAGTAAAATTTTATTTCTATAGAAAATTTTGTCAAAATTTTATTTCTATAGAAAATTTTGTCGAAATTTTGTTTCTATAGAAAATTTTGTCAAAATTTTCTTTCTATAGAAGTTTTGTTTCTATAGAAAATTTTGTCAAAATTTTATTTCTATAGAAAATTTTGTCAAAATTTCAATTCTATAGAAAATTTTGTCAAAATTTTCTTTCTATAGAAAATTTTATCAAAATTTTGTTTCCATACAAAGTTTTGTCAAAATTTTGTTTCTATAGAAAATTTTGTCAAAGTTTTGTTTCTATAGAGAATTTTGTCAAAATTTTATTTCTATAGAAAATGTTGTCAAAATTTTAATTCTATAGAAAATTTTGTCAAAATTTTGTTTCTATAGAAAATTTTGTCAAAATTTTATTTCTATAGAAAATTTTGTCAAAATTTTATTTCTATAGAAAATTTTGTCAAAATTTTATTTCTATAGAAAATTTTGTCAAAATTTTATTTCTATAGAAAATTTTGTCAAAATTTTATTTCTATAGAAAATTTTGTCAAAATTTTATTTCTATAGAAAATTTTGTCAAAATTTTATTTCTATAGAAAATTTTGTCAAAATTTTATTTCTATAGAAAATTTTGTCAAAATTTTATTTCTATAGAAAATTTTGTCAAAATTTTATTTCTATAGAAAATTTTGTCAAAATTTTATTTCTATAGAAAATTTTGTCAAAATTTTATTTCTATAGAAAATTTTGCCAAATTTTATTTCTATAGAAAATTTTGTCAAAATTTTATTTCTATAGAAAATTTTGTCAAAATTTTATTTCTATAGAAAATTTGTCAAAATTTTATTTCTATAGAAAATTTTGTCAAAATTTTATTTCTATAGAAAATTTTGTCAAAATTTTATTTCTATAGAAAATTTTGTCAAAATTTTATTTCTATAGAAAATTTTGTCAAAACATAGAACATTTTGTCAAAATTTTATTTCTATAGAAAATTTTGTCAAAATTTTATTTCCGTAGAAAATTTTGTCAAAATTTTATTTCCGTAGAAAATTTTGTCAAAATTTTATTTCTGTAGAAAATTTTGTTTCTATAGAAAATTTTGTCGAAATTTTGTTTCTATAGAAAATTTTGTCAAACTTTTATTTTCAGGGCTTCTGTTAACATTTTGAAAACAGCGTTGCGCCACTTGATGACAGTGGTGCATCGTGTTTGGCGTAGCGAAAGCTGCTGTTTAAACATAAGTCGCACAAACATATTCAGTGAGCCATTTAAAAAAAAAATATTTTCCTTCTAACGCTGATATGCTTGCCATCAATCTGCACCTGCCAGTCAGGCTGAAATGAAAAAAGGACAAACTGATATGAATTGAAGATAAAGTTCATAAAAACAAAATATTTGAACAATGGCCATGAACATATGGGTTTGGTTCCAATTTGACTTTGGGAACAAACTTTAAATTCTTTTGTTCATTATAAGAACCAGTGCTGGTGATGACTCAACTTCCGTTCTTAAAAAATGCTGCACCAAAATAAAATCCAGTTCCCATTACACTCTAAGACAAAGGAAAAGGGAAAGGAGTTTTTGTCGCTTGGGTCAAGTAAGGGGAGTGGTAGTAAACAAACACCCCATTTCTTATTCATCTTTAAGACAAAGGTGCCTTCATATAGACTTTGTGTTTGGTAGGTGGAAAGAGTTGGTATTGTATTTGCCTTTGTTTTGGATGAGATTTTTTAGCGCTATATGTCGTGGGCCAAATCTGAAGGTTTGTTCCCTTCAGAGTTTGAGGATGTTTCGTTGGCATTTTAAATAAATTTAATTTACATTTTGTTTTCGCATGCCTTTTTGACATGCAAGAAATGCCATTGACCATACCATGTAAAAAGGAAACCTGACAAAATAGTTTTTGTTGTGTATAGTGTTCTAAGGTAATACGCATTTACGTGCTTAAATATGGGAAAGTTAGCTTATCGTGTTGGTTTGACATTTGATTACATCCGGGCATTAGCTAATCACTGGCGGTAACATGTTAAGCTCTAGCATTGATTTGCTAAGTTACTTGTAGTTCTATAAATTAACTGCATTAACAAAATCCAATTTTCAGCTAATCCTTATTAGTGCGTAATCTTTGCATAGCATAGCAGTCACAATGAAATCCGTCCATTAATTTTTGCTTAAAATACTAAACCAATAAAGAAAATGCGTATTTTGCTTTTCTTTTATCGGCTTCTAGTAATGAAATGGCTAGGTTCGGAAAATTGACTAGTTAAGTTAAAGTTAAAGCCTTCAGAACGATAGCAGTGGATTATTTTGTAAAAGCATTTTTCATTCATTTTTTAAAGATAGAAAATTGTGTGAAAATTTTATTTCTATAGAAAAATTTGTCAACATGTAATTTTTGGAGACAACGAGCAACCCGACCCGCTTCGCTGTGCCTCCTTTTACACAACTTTCTTATCATCTTTTTATGGAAGGACCATAAGTTGTACCCCCAGGTTCCTGTCGTGTATAGATTTTTTTTTTAAATTCTTCATTTTATAGGGTAGGGATGGTACCTCAGACATTTCGCATTTATAAAATTCGTGTTATACTCCCAAATACCTTTCATTTAAGCCCAAAATTGTCATAGTCGATAAATATGTACGGGTTGGAGGGCGTATTGGGGCCGCGGCTGGCACTCCGCAACTTTGCCCTAAAAATAGGTGTCTAATTCGTTCTTTACTCCCAAAAACCTTTCATTTCAGCCACATATAGATATTTTCGGAAAATAAGTTAAGTTAAAGAGGTGCTTCAGGGTTTCCCCACAAACACTTGACCCCAAAACTCTCAAATACCTTCCATTTGAGTCCCATATTGTCAATCCATAACCTATTTAATTTAAAGATGTTAAGCGCCACCTAGATACCTTATCACAAATTTTAATGTAATTTTCCTAATCTACTCCCAAATTGCTTTCATTTCAGTCCCATATAGCCATGATCGGCTAATATGCTCATTCGGGGGGTGGGGAAACCACTCATTACATGGACTTAATTGTTTTTTGCCATATACGTAATCTTCTCTCGAATGCCTTTGATTGGAGTCCCTTATTGACATGAATGTCCAATATGTCTGTTAGAGGAAGTTTTGGGGTTGAGGCGGCCCGCTGAGTACTAAGACCCAAAATTTCAGCCTATAATCGTATTCTACTCTCCAATACCTTTCATTTGATACCCATATTGTTCCGATTGATCAACTTTTGACTTTGGGTGGTGTTTTTGAGGTATGGGGTGGATGCGCCCCCTTCCGATATCGAAAAATTTTATAGCCTATGTTTCCTTAGAGACTTTTTGACTCTATACGGAACAACCAAATAATCGTGGTTGGCTAATACGCCCATTTGGAGGGTTATGGGGGTTGGAGTGTGTGGTTAGTTAACCTATTTGAGGTAGTTTTTTGGGTGGAACTAGAAGCATCTAGTACTTAGACACAAATTCTAAATTCATATTCGTAATCTACTCTCAGGTGCCTCTCATTTGAACCCTATATAGCCATGATCGGCTTATATTCCCATTTGGGAGGAGCTAGAGTGGCTCTGCATTACAGGACCACATTTTCAATGTCATACTCGTAATCTAGTCCCGAATATTTTTCATTTGAGTCCTACATTGACATGTTCGTAAAATATGCCTATTTAGGGCGGTTTTGAGCTTGGGGCGGCCCCCTAGGTTCTTGAACCCAATTTTAAGTGTCATATTCGTACTCTATTCCCATATACGTACCTTCATTTGAGTCTCATATTGTCCCGAGATGTCCACTTTTGATTTTATGCAGTGCTTTAGGCACGTTTTGGGGCTCGGGCTGCCCCTTATAGGTTATGTTAGGTTGAAAAGAGGGTGCATATATTAATTCGCCCCATGCCACTATGGACATACCCCTAAGCCAGTAATCGGCTTGTTGTGTACTCTAAAAACTAAAAAGTAACCTCGAAAAAGAAAATCTGTTAGGAATTTCTTAATTGTTTTCCCTGTCACGCTCCTAAGTTGGTTCATGTCTGGTATTGTGTCCCCACCTAAGTACCGTTGTCTGTTAGCCGCAAAAGCCGGGCAATAACATAGGGAATGTTCCAACGTCATCTTCCCCGCATGCCCTACACATGCTATTACTTGCCGCACCGATTTTGCATAAGTGAGCTCGTAGTCCTATGTGCCCTGTTACGATACCAAAAGCTATACTGACCTCCTTCTTAGTTCCTTTCAGTAATAGCCTCGTCCTCTCACGATACGGATCACCCCATAGGATTTTCGCCGTCCTACCGACTGTTTCGCTGTCCCACGGTTCGTTTGCCGCCCACGCCTTTAAATCGCACTGCGTCGACCCGAAAGGCTACGGGTTAAACAAGTTTATCGACGGCCGGTCTCGGGACTTTACTGCCAAATCGTCTGTCCTTTCATTCCCCCTTACTTCGTTATGGCTCGGCACCCAAACGAGGATGGCATAATCCGCAGATTATGCCATCCTCAGAGCAGGATGGGGCGGATCTCTACCGTATTATGGTCAGGCAGTCTAAAACAGATCGCAGTCCCTGGGTTCTCAATGTAGACCACAAGGCCCACTCTCCCCTAGTTTTGATCCATCCGTGTAACATAATCTTCCAGACGAGAATACTTGGGTTCCGTCAATCCAAGACTGTGCCGCTGGTAGCAGTGCCTCGCACTCGACCTAAAATATCGTCGCAGGCATCTGATCGGAAACCTCTTCCAGGTTTTCTATCGTCGCCTCGATTGTACCCTCTTTTCACCTTCACCTCTTTTCACCTTCACCCCTTTTCACCTTCACCTTATCCGCTTCTTCATAACCATGATCAGTATATTATGGTTTCTACCACATAATATTGCTATTTCCGTTAACTGCAGTTAGGAATCTTTTTTGATTTTAGGGCGTTTTTACATTCATTTGTTTTAAAGTTATAGCGGTTCTAAAATTATTTTGTTAAAAATTTTGACCCCTGAAGATATGACAACCTTGCATTGCAATAACATAAAATCATGATTTTAGTTTATACATGTACTAAAAGATATATCATTGCCAAAAAAAGAACATTTTTTTAAGAGGTTTTGTTTTTCAGAGAATGCCACATATACAGAGACATTCTTCACGAAGCACGCAAAGAAAAGTTGTCGCTGTATTATGACTGCAATAAAGTTGAGATAACTATTGGGTTGCCCAAAAAGTAATTGCGGTTTTTTTAGAAGAAAGTAAATGCATTTTTAATAAAACTTAGAATGAACTTTAATCAAATATACTTTTTTTACACTTTTTTTCTAAAGCAAGCTAAAAGTAACAGCTGATAACTGACAGAAGAAAGAATGCAATTACAGAGTCACAAGCTGTGAAAAAATTTGTCAACGCCGACTATATGAAAAATCCGCAATTACTTTTTGGGCAACCCAATATAATATTTTAGTTGAAGGCAAATCTCATACCAAGCTTTTCTGATACACCGAACGTCTATCGGGCTAAAAAAAAAAATTATCATTACATTTCAACATTTTTGTAATTTTTAAACTGTATGGCAATTCCAAAAAAAGAAAGTGTTTCGCCGAGTTTGCTTAAACAAAGCAGATTACAGTTTGCAAGCCAGTCACGTGCCACAATTGTATCTCTACGTTTGCCCCCCTGTGTAAGTCAGCCTGTTTGGCTGCTCGTTTACTGGCTGAAGTCCATCCATTCGTCGGTCGCTTTGTTTGCTTGACTTGTTTGGCTTTTTATTTTATAGTTTGTTTTGGTTTTTTGGCTAAGGTTATTGTAAAATTTTCCACTTAGGCATTATTGATTCACTACATGCCGTTTTTGGCAACAATCTTGGTAAATATATTGTTGACACCAAACGAACCATTGTATGCACTTCTTCTACATGAACATTCGCGCCAAGCTTTGGCTTACAAGAACTTCGCCCCCTCTCTTTGTTTGTCATATAGACAACATTGAGAGGAGATTGTGCCAAACAATCAACATGAAAGTTTAAATGGAATTGAAAGCAACTTAAATTCACTATAATATGATAATTGACATTTGTCTAAGGTTAAACGTGATTTTTATTTCAAATGGAAATGGAATCGTTGAATGTTTTGGGTACAACAATTTCCTATTGGTAGTTGTTGGGGTAGTTAGGTGTTTTATGTTAATGTAGGTTGTGGTTGACAAAACCAGGCAATAATGGTTAAGGGACTGATAACTAAACGAAAATACAAGCTTCCTTTCACCAGGAAATTTGTTAAGAAAAATTTCCATATTTCATAACTTCTGCCTCTCCAATTTGTATACCAAATGCTGTTTATGCACTACCCCAGCTTCTTAATGAAATTCCTTTTACTATAACAATGTAATTTAGTTATGATTAACATTTGCTCAATTTAACTGAGCCTGGGTGTGTTGTAAAATGATTGTGCATATGTTTTATGCATACCAGCTTCACCTCAGTTTTGGTAACTTTCTCATCTAAAGTGTCGTTGTTGGTTTTTTTTCATTCATTTAGTCATATAGACAGACATCCATCTATCATGGCTTTGTTAAAACTGACAAGTTCAGCAAGTTTTGTTTAAAGGCTGTTCCCAAATTGAAAACTTGCATATTTGAATATTTTAAAATATTTTAAGGTTGGGTTGTGTAGTTAGAGGACTGTAATTATTATTCTGATTTTTTTTCTTGTATCTATAGAACTAAGTCAGGAAATTTTTGGGTGAATTTGCTAAATATTTTACATTAGGGTGTAGTGAATTTTTTCAAATAAAAATTTTACAACATTTTTTATATAAATGTTGATCAAATTTTCTATAGAAATGACATTTAGACAAATTTTTCTTAACAATTAAATTGCATGACATTAAAAACAAAATTAAATTAAAAAAAAAAAAAAAACATCTATAAAATCAATTTGTGTTGGGTTGTTTGTATGTTGGCTCGTGTTTGTGAGTTCCGTATAGACTCAAAAACCGATTTTCTTGAAATTTCCACAAATGGTGCAGAATTGTCTTGTGGTGAAAATAGGGCACTTCATGTTTTGATATCTAAAGGCAAGAGCACCTTCCCCTTAAGGCCAAAACAGAATGAGCGCGTTGAGTTTTGTTTTTGAGTGTCGCGTTGGAAAAATGCAACTCTGCACACAAATCCATAAAAAGCAACGCGGTAAAATTAAAAAAAAATTCAACTTTGCGGCTTGAAAGTGAGCGGTATTCAGTGCTGCCACATGTATATAGTATTTTTAGCCGTCAAAGTTAACATTTATTTAACTTTTGCGTGTTGACTTTTTGGCATTTGTAGAGTTTCATTTTACAGCACCACTCTCCTCAACGTGCTCATTCTGTTTTGGCATTTATTTTGAAAAACGCCAGGTCTCATGGTTGTTGCGATTTCACCGAAATTTTCTTTGCAACCACATAGCAGGAATGATAAATATATAGGGATCCACGATGGAGGTCATTGTTGCAGATAAGATAGGACAAAAAAGTAAGAGAGTACTTAGTTCGGACGGGCCGTCTCTTATATACCTTCCACTATGGGTCGCATTTGTAGAGTTCTTTGCGCGGTATCTCTTTTTAGGCAAACAATGAATAATGGATAAGAATTGTTATGATTTTGGAGATATACGAAGTTATAGTCCGATTCGGACCATAAGTGAATTGAATATTGAAGACCTTAGTTAAAGTCTATGGGTAATATTTCAGTCCATTCCAGTCCAGTTGGATAAGAATTGCGGCTTGTAGGTGCACAAGAAGCATAATCGGGAGATCGATTTATTTGGGAGCTGTATCAGGCTATAGATCGGTTAAGACGATGTTGGACATGTATGTTGAAGGTCATAGGAGAAGCCGATGTACAAAATTTCAGTAAAATCGGATAAGAATTGCGCCCTCTGCGCCTTGCGTGGCTCTAGAAGTCAAGATCCAAGATCGGTTTATATGACAGCTATATTAGGTTATGGGCCGATTTGAACCATACTTAGCACAGTTTTTGAAAATCATAAAAAATTAGCTCTAACAAAATTTCAGCCAAATCGGTAATAAATTGCGCCCTCTAATGGCTCAAGAAGTCAATATCCAAGATCGTTTTATATGACAGCTATATCAGATATTCCGCCGATTTGATCCATACTTAGCACAGTAGTTGGAAGTCATAACAAACAACTTTATGCAAAATTTCAGCCAAATCGGATAAGAAATGCGCCCTCTATTATCTCAATAAGTTAGGATCCTAGATCGTTTATATGGCAGCTATATCAGGTTTTTCATCGATTCGAACCATATTTAGCACACTTGTTGAAAGTCATAACAGACCACCTCATGCAAAATTTCAGCCAAATGGGATGAGAACTGCGCCCTCAATTGGCTCAAGAACTAAAGATCCAAGATCGGTTTATATGGCAGCTATATCAGGTTATAAACCGATTTAAACCATAGCTCAGTCGTTGGAAATGATACCAAAACAATTCATGCAAAATTTCAGCCAAATCGGATGAGAATTGCGCCCTCTAGATGCTCAAGAAGTCAAGACCCAAGATCGGTTTATATGGCAGTAATATCAAAACATGGACCGACTTGGCCCACTTACAATCCCAACTGACCTACACTAATAAGATATATTTATGCAAAATTTCAAGCGTCTACCTTTACTCCTTCGAAAGTTAGCGTGCTTTCGACAGACAGACGGACGGAGATGGCTAGATCGCCTAAAAATGTCATGACGATCAAGAATATATATACATTATGGGGTCTTAGAAGCATATTTCGGGGTGTTACAAACGGAATGATGAAATTAGTATACCCCATCCTATGGTGGAGGGTATAAAAATGCACTTTATAGGACCCACCCCCGTTTTTAATTTTTTTGCAAAAACCAGCAACCCCTAGAGGCGATATGGGTATCAAATGAAAGGGATTAGAGAGTAGATTACGCAAATGCATTCCTAAAAATTGGACCCGTCAAGAATATACTTGGTCTTGCGAATTTTTAACCCCCCTCAACGTAGCCAATATGGGTATCAAACGAGAGGTATTCACGAGTAGATTACCAATATGCAAAAACAGACCGAAATTTCGACCCGGAAGGACCTACGGTGTCTTGAGAATTTTTAACCCCCACATAAACCCTAGGAAAGATGGGTTTCAAATGAAAGGAATGGAGGAGTAGATTATGAATACGCAAAAAAAACAATTTATACTCCAGGAGGACTCTAAAGTAACAAAAGTTTTTTTTTGGTCCCAAGAGGGGCCCGTTCAGACAGGGCGTGATGCGATTTATTTTGTACATTTTCGTACTTAAATGTTCGAATTTCAAACTATTTTGTCTTACCCCGGGCCTATCTTCGTCAACCAAAATGGTAACACATTTGATTACTTGATTTGGGCCAATCAGTTAGACACTCAGCTCCTGTATATGTGTAGATAAAAGAAAGTTTGTCTTAAAACCCAGAAACCTAGAAATTATTATTTTTTTATTACTTGTAAATTTCGAAAAAGGTATCAAACTGCTCGCGGCACTTCAGGGCTATAATAAGTATCAAAAAAAGTACCAAAATATCGAGATTATCATCCTTGCCATATGGTAATCAATTTTGAGATGGGGTGCCTAGGGGAACCGGCTTTTTGCAAAGCCCATCAAATGGTATATAAACCAATTACGAAAATATGGTACTCATATCCAAGGTATCTGAGAGTAGAAAACTGATCTGATATCCAAATGTGGGGCTAAGTGTTTGGAGGGCCGTTCCATCCCAAAATACCCCCTATCACAATATGCGACTCAAATAAAAAGTCTTTGGAAGTAGAGCACGAAATTGGCATCCAATTTCGCGACCAAGCTTCTGGGTGATAAAATAAAATGTTAACAAAATTTTATATAAAAATTAAATTTAGACATAATTTTCTTTAAAAATAAATTTTTTCAAATTTTCTATAAAAATATAATTAAAATATAATTTTACCAATAACAATAAATTTGACAACAAAAAATTTACAAAATTTTCAATAAAAAAAATTGACAAAATTTTCTATAAAATAAAATTTTGACAAAATTTTCTATAAAAATAAAATTTTGACAAAATTTTCTATAAAAATAAAATTTTGACAAAATTTTCTATAAAAATAAAATTTTGACAAAATATTTTATAAAACTAAATGTTTTATAAAATTGAGATTCCATTGCAGCATATTGTCTGGCTTTAGACCATTGTTTAATTTTTCCTGTTCAAGGAGTAGCATAGCAAAAAAACATTTAAAAGTCAGCAAAAAGTGTGTTGTTGCATTTGACTGGTTTTCATTTTCGACCAAGAAAAATCATCAGCAGGAGATGTCAAATGGATCATTGCGCTTATGAATCAAGTCGTCTTAAAGAGCCCTGTTCAAATTCAGATGCGTGCCTTACAACTTACTCTAGTTGGAAAGGTTGTAAAGCACCATGATCCATTTGACATCTCCTGCTGATGATTTTTCTTGGTCGAAGATGAAATCGCGATACGGGAAACCAGTTAAGTGCTTCTAGCAACAACACACTCTTTGTTGACTTTTAAATGTTTTTTGCTATACTATTCTTTGAATCGAAAGCATTAAACAATGGTCTAAAGCTAATATCCTGCAATGGAATCTCAACAAAATGTGTACTGGCAAAATTTTCTCTAGAAAATGAATTAAATATTAATAAAATTTTCTATAGAAATACAATTTTGGAAAAATTTCCAAGGAAATAAAATAATTACAAAAATATTCTATAGAAATAAATTTTGTACAAAATTTTCAATGGAATAAAAATATTTTAAAAATTATCTACAATATTTAATTTTTTAATTATAATTTTCTAAAATTTTTACTAAATTTGAAAATTTGAAAAAAGTTTAAAAAATTTCTAGGTGAATGAAATGTTGCAAGTTTTAATTGTTATCGAATTTTTGTGTTTAAATCTTTCTGGTGTTATTCGCATTGTCACCCAAGTAGTTTTTCAGAACTTCAAAGTAGACACAAAGCTGTAGGTGGCTCAAAAAGAGTGCTGAAAATCCATAAAAAAATATATAAAATTCCTTAGGTTCCTGACTTGAGTCTAAATTACCACTTCATCATTGAAATGACGATATTTTGTTTCAAGATTCACCACCATGCATCTTCAATTGCATTGTTGTACTCATACAACAGTAAAGAAACGTGCGAGTGTTGGCTAGCTGACTGGTCGTTGCATTGCATTGCGTTACTCATATTTCGAAGCTTAGGAAAAAAATTAAAACAAATTCATTTTCTTTCCTCCAGCGCCACACTCATAGATACTTAAAATTGCAACTCTTCCATGTGACCATTTGCCTAAGAGATAATCTTGAAAAACCCTACCTACCTATTTATCCAACGGCAATTGGTACTAGCAATGTGCATCGAAATGCAATGACGAACCATAGCAAGGCGCAGTTGTGAACGCATACAAAGCGCAAGCAGCAGAGCCCCAGAAGTCCAATTCAACACGTACTTCGTAATGCTGGGCATTACACGAATGCACAAAAGTCTATACACACACTCACACTCTATTCATATAAACACAAATGTTTTCGAAAATGCATGGCAATAAACGGACAAACGACTCGACAACCGATCTGAACTCCTGGTGTTGCATACAAAACAAACACATATTTCAAAGTTTATACAAAAAGAGTCAAAGAGAATGGAAGAATGCATGGTGTGTTGAGACGAGTTAGAGAGGGAAGTAGAGTATACAACCTCACCACACTTGTATAGTTTATTATGTAGTTTTGTAGCCACAAGGTAAAATAAACCCACCTCCATAAAACAACTCTTGCTCACCAATGCTTGCTTTGTGACTTTGGAGACTTAGAGGTGTAGAATTTCTTGGTGGTAGTGGTGGTTTTGGTATTGACGCCGTTGTTTGTTTTGCGCTATGGCCCTTGTACTTTGCATGTTGCTAAGCCTCTGTTTTGTTGCTGCGCTGCCTGAACGCTGCAGTCATACACATAAAGTTGTTTGTCAACATTTTTGTCGTTTTTATTTTGTCCAGTAAGCATTTATTACCTCCAACGTTTTTGAGCGGGTTGTCTTGTTGCTAAATAATGTTGGTTTATGGTAGAATTTTAAATTTTGGTTATTTTTAAGCGAAGGTAGCAGGCAAGTGGTGGGGTAAAAGCATTATCTTTTTGATTATGGGCCAAGTAAAAATGGCTGGGATGGGCAGCACTGAACCTAAAATGCTAACCTCCAAAGATTTTGCAAAAATTGAAAAATTAGCTATTTTCAAGAAATAAATCAAAGAGTCAATGAGTGGGTTCGGGTTATATGGGGCCAAATCTACTTGAGAATTTAAATGGATGGTATGTAGTGTGGTAATTGAGGGCATAAGTGTACTTAACATACCGAATTTTATCCAAATCGGATGAAAACTGAAGCTTCTAGAGCTTCACACCTTCATCAACTTGGGTGTCTGAAGCATTCATGCAATCGTTCACATATGATGTAATATTGAAGCAGCCCCGAGCTGATACTCTAGATAGTTGAAGCTGACAGTGCCGAAGAAATACTTCGGAACTACGACTGGAAACTTGTCCATGTACATTATTCAAGTTTGAGTTCAATGATAAGTAACATTCGTTTTAAAGCCGAGTTCAAATGGTGTGCCGCAGTGCGACACCTCTTTGGGGAAAAATTTTTACATGGCAAAGTACCCCACAAATATCGCCAGGTTTAGGAGGGGATAAACACACATACGACTAGCAAACACACAAGTTATTGGTGATCATACGGTTTAGACTTGGCTGGAGCGCCAAGTTGGCTATGTTATTCAATTATTACGAAAACCATCCTATGGTTTGAACTGATTGAGAGATCGGCTAAGATTCTGCGGCAATATCATGAAAAACAGTCATCGTACTATGCAATTTGCAAAATACATGCTGATGTTTAGCACATAGAAATGTAATTGCAGCTATTTAGAGCAGGAATATCGATCGGGGCGGAATCACTTTGTACACATTGGAAATGTTGAATCCAGCATTGTCTAAAAAACATTTCTAGAATCCAGGAACTTGCATTTCGTCCAGTTTCTGGTTTACATCCATAGTCTCAAACATAATTGTAGAAATTCCAGCGACCCTGCGATGAAACTGGGAGGATTTGGAGATTCATATGACGAATGATTGGTCATCAGTTCACTACGGCTCTACTTTCGTCGTATCATTCGGCAAAAATGCACTTTACAGGGCGCACCTCTGATTTCACTAAAATTTGGTATGTAGACATGGATTGATCCCAGGAACACGAATCAGAAGTATGTTTTTACGAAAAGGCAACTGGGCGTCCTAAACTCGCTCAGAGGAGGGTTCGCTAAATCGGTAGTAGGATCCGGCTCATATGGCCCGGTAGCTGAGTAAGGTTAGATTGAAAAGAGGATGCGGATATTAATCAATCCCATACCACTATAGGCATACACCTAAGCCAGTGATCGGCCTGTTCGTCTAAATACTTAAAAAAATAACCACGAACAAGAAAATCTAAGTCTCCGCCTAAGATTTTCGTGGTCTTACCGATCGTTTTACTGTTCCACAGTGCTACATACGCGTTCGTCAGCCACGCCATTAACTCGAAATGCGTCGTTCCGAAAGTCATCGGAATCACCATATTTAATGCCAGAAGTCCTCTGGCCTTTATGGTTAAATAGCCTGCCCTTTCGTTCCCCTTTACTCAGCTATAGCCCGTCACCCAAACGATGCGAATTGTACCTTCCTCAGTGAAGGTGTTATTCTCCTTTCTATACTCCACGACTGTTCTGGCCTTACTGTCATGTTTGCTATAACACTGATATCCAGTTTACTATCCGTAATTATGTTCATACTTGACGTTCTCCCTTTAATACCATCCGTAATTATGTTCATACTTGACGTTCTCTCTTTAATACCATACCAGCTCACGCATTCTGTGATCGCCCCAATCTACGCCTGCAGGACCGTGCTGGTTAGGTAGTTGGTTCTCCGTGCCTGCGTCCTTAATGTAGACTCCCAGACCCATTATGTCCCTTAGTTTGGAGACATCCGTGTAGTATGAACTACCAGATGGCAATACCAGAGTTACGCCCATCCATGACCTTGCCGCAGGGCCTCACACTCGATCTGAAGCTTCGCCTCAGGTACTCCATACGATATTCAAATTGTTCTGTTGAGGAAACATGGTGCGTCAAATTGGCCCACCTTCGTCTTTCTTGTGAATAGGCAAATTTCAGCCTTCTATTGGTTAGCATTAAGACCCCTAAGTCAAGCCCAGTCGTATGCCAACTCCAAGAACTTTTCGCCTATTCTGCATAACATAACAGCATAGCTGACGGTCCGTAATAGGTTATTTTGGTTGGTTTTTGTAGACACATTTTCCACATTTTCAAGCGGGGGTAGCAATCCTTGTCAAGCTTCTATAGATGAGCAAGTTTTTTCAGTTCCAAAGTACCCATCGCCACGGGAAAATGATGGGTATATTTATTTAAATGTGCCAATAAATCGCCTTACCATATCGAGCATTGAGTTTGCCCCTGTTCCTTAGTGTAATGTTCATGGGCAAAATTTGCATTTGCACATCGAGCATCATAGGCACTCAGTATTTCAGCAAGAGCCAGTGTCGCCCGGTTTCTCACTTAGACACTGAGCTCGTTACCGCTGATTGTCCGTAGCTGCAATTGCAGCTACTCTATACGGAGAATTCCTCCATACGCAACTTGTGGACGCGCCCGGTAGCTTCCACTTAAGCATCTCTTGATAACAGCAAACACCACACAAATCGGAGCTCCGTATGGACCCGTACGGTTCTGATAGTCATCCAAAGTGCCTGGATCTATCATAGCAGTGGCTTTAAAATGCTCCATTTGACGTGCCTTGTCATGGGACCGACAATTTATGCACCTATTACTTAGCATAAGGTTTATCCAGTCTCTAAAGACCCGGTCCACCCGGTACTGGTGTGAGAATTGAATCGCACCGCCAATGTTGCATCTTGACATCAATAGATTCTCCTATTTTGTGCAAAACCTCGTGCAATGCCCTCACCACCGATTTCCCTTTCACCTAAGCAAGCTCTGCATGTATCTGAGCAATTCACTGGATGTCCTACTAAGTAGTAGCTAAATTAGTTGCTACCTTGGCTATAGTTTCAACAGCTATAAATTTGAATCAGACAGCACTCATTGATATGTGAGAAGCTTACCCCTGTTCCATAACATGCATTTGCACTTATTTTCCCTACTTTTACTACACTTGTTGCACAAACCTCGTAAATTTTGCGCTACCTTAGGCCTTTGACAGGTAGAGTCAGTCATACAAAAGACAATATGCTGCTGCTGCCTATGTTTCTTCTACCTGTATAAATGTGAACACCACTGCCATAGAGAAGAGGTGAGTCAGTGAGATTATGTGCATGCATAGTGTCTTTATAGATGTCCGTCCAGCCGTCCGTCGTGCAAGGCTTTGTACGAGTGTTTGTTTTGGTGGGTTTTATGTTGTAGCCTTTGAGTGGATTTGTAAGCGGTTTTGTTATGTTGGCTTGCTGTTGCTGGTGCGGTGCGCTTATGAGCCAAAGTCTGTTGCTTTGCTTTTGGTTTCTGGCTAAAACAAAAAAAGACAAGCAACACAACAAAAAAATCTCCGACTCAAAATAAAATCTTATGCGCGTCCATTTCAAAAGCATAAGAGATTTCGTGGCGAGTGGACAAGATTTACGGACCAAAACAGAGAACATAAGAAAACTTTTCTTATTAGTGTTGTTGTTGTTGTAAAGAGATATATATCGTTGTAGTTGTTGTTAGTGGTGCTGTTATTAATCTGTTACCATAACCAACCAGCATACGAAGCAGCCGACATTTCAAAGCCAACATTGGAATCTGTACTTTTCTGTAGAGCCCTGGCTGGCTGTTGGCATTCATTGTAATGTGATTTTAGTGTTTCAATCCGAGTTTAAAAGTCAGATATTCAAAACGTTATGTTTGCGCGTTCGTTGTGGTCATAGTCGCTCGTTTATCCGTACGTGTGTTGCCCCCTCATTATTAATTTAACAACAACCCACAGCAACAGCCGCAAGAGCTGCAAAGAGAAAAACAAAACAAAAAAATAACAAATATCGCGTGTGCCATTTGTTTATAAGCCCCCCAAACATAAATATTAAATAGTGGTGCAAAGCCAAACGGGCAAGCAAGCAAGCCAAAAACCCAAACGACAAATGAGAAGCAAAGCAAAGTGGGATGAATAATAAATTTATAACAATTTTAGAGTTAAGCGTGCCTTCCAGTCATTAAAGTCTAGTTTAGTGTTTATTTCAAACAAAAACAACAAAAATTCTTTGTAACATAATAAAAAATAACTCATAAATATGCAAAAAATGGAATGTTAAAAATATACATATACTAAGAATTCCACAAGAAATGAAACAAAACACATTATAAATTTCAAATATTTATCAAAATCCTCCAAAAAAATCTAAAGGCAGTAGAAAAATTATTCACACCATTGCTAGCATAAAGAATGTGTATCACAACTATCCCTACAAGCGGGTAAAGTGTGGTGAGGTGAAGTTGTGAGGTCCAGTTAAAGCAACATTCGGCATCTCGGCATTTTTGTGTGTGTATTTATTATTATTGTGTATTTGCCCTCATACGTTTGTTTGATGATACCTGTTTCAAAACTCCAAAACCTGTTGATCATGGTTTTTTTGCACGGTGTGTAACAAAACTCACCACTCTTATGTTGACTTAAAAATATCCTCATTTCGAAATACTCAACACTAAGCATTCAAAAAGCAAAAACAAACGCGCGCGGCTTATGTTGTGTAAATATCAGATTTCACCTTATCCTTTCTTAAAGAAATCCTCATTAACAAAGAGTGTGAGAGAGGGAGAGAAGAAAGAGAACATTTTGGAATTCTCTCAGCCGTATGACATAAAAACTGTCATCTACAGAGTATTTGGTTCTCACATCATGTTGTTTATATCCCATGATCTTAATGCTGTCACAATTGGATTACATCTCGCTTTTGCCTACAAATAAATGCCATTCATTGTCATTGCTTAACATAAAATGGATATAGCTGGCCCAACTGCGGGAAATCAGATTTCATTGCCTAATAATCACTATCGTCATGATTCACAACAGGTAATTGTATAAAATAATAAAAAAGAAGGAAAATTAGCATGTATTGGTCAAGTAATTGAAATGAAATGTAATTTTAACAAACATAAAGGGTCGTTAACACTTAGAGATTGAAAAGGAAAATGTATGAATGAATTGCGAGTTTGAAACCAAAGGAAATATTGACAATGTTGATACGATTCAATTTTGAAACACAAACAATTTATTGCAAGTAAAACTAATTAATTTAGAGCATGAAGGAGGATGAACAAATAGAAGATATGTCTATCATCGCACAATAGGAAGAATTTAAATAAAATAGCGAGAAAACTGTCCGGTTGGATTTGGACCATACTCGGTATAGATGTGAGGGGTCTTAGCTTAATTTGCTGTACCAAATTTTAGCCAATTTGGGTAATAATTAAGATCTGGACATAGACATTCATTTGGAAGATGGGCCTTTATAGGGCTATAGCACGATATAGCCCATTTGGGAACTTAACCAGCCTATCAGTGTTGCCAGTATTTTTCCGACCCTTGTCCCCAAATTTTTCATATAAAAATTTAATTGAAAATGAAATTGTTTTTAATCAAAAAATTAATTGACTCAACCATTTTTTAATTAAATATGATTTTTTTTCAACTGCAGTCGTGATTGAAATTCTGGCCATTTTCAATTAAAAAATTAATTACTTAGTTAATGTTTGAAAATTTTTTTTCAACCACAATCGTCATTGAAAATTTTGTAATTTTTCATTAAAAATTAATTGATTTAATCATTTTTTAATCGAATCCTAAAAATTTTCATATATGATACATTCAGGGGGTTCGTTAGGCGGTGAGACATATTTGTATATTAGTGGAGTACTATATTGACCCGGTCGACCTTACTGTCCGGTTGGTAGTTGTTTTAGGTTGGGGCGGTCCCCTAGACACTCCTATTTTCAAAAACTGTACATTTGAGTCACATATTATCTCAATTGAGCTACATGGCCTGATGGAGGGTTTCTTGTGATTGAGTGGATCCGCTGTTACTTATTTCTAATACAATATCAAATGTGTATTACATTCCCAAAGATTGTTAATTTGAGTCGTGTATTGTCCCTCTACATCTATTAGTATATTTGGTTTGTTTGTGACTTTTTGAATTTTGGCTACCAATTTTGGTTATCAGATTCGTTTTCTGCAACCTAATGCCAGTAATTTGGAAACATATTGTCCCAATCGATCCACTTCTGCATGATGATTTTTGGTGTGGGGTGTTCCCCAATATTAATATATGATTCGTATTCTACTTTTATGGACCATTCATGGACCCGATCGGTCAACATTTCCCGCAGGAGACTGTTTTTGGTGGTGTTTGGACCTCCAATTCAAGTATCTACTTATTCCCCGACATTCATATCATTTTCGCATTCTACTTCCAAATACTTTTCATTTGTATCCATATTGCCACAATCGGTAAAAATGTCCTGTTGGGGGTCTTTTGGAGTTGGGGCGACTTCTCTACACTTGGGGACTAATTGGTGTATCAGATTCGTACTGTACTGTTAAATACTTTTCATTTGATACTCTTATAACTCAATCGGTGAACATGGTGGACCAATATTGTGGTTTTGGGTTTGCATTAGGGGGCATACAAGAATTCACTTAAATCGGTGGAGCCATCTGCGAGATCTGGCACTTTTGAAAGTTAGGGTAAAGGGTAGGCGCATGATGGACCAATACGGCTGCACCACTAAATCCTAAAATGCCTCCATACACTCGTCCTTTCATTTGAATACAATGTCGTCTCAGTCGGCCTACATGACAATTTGGTGTTGTTTTTATTGAGGGGAGGAAGTCGGCTTCCCCTGACTCCCTGTCAAAGACCTTTTATTGGAGTACCTTATTGTTGCGAAGGGCAGGCCATGACGTCAATTCTTGGATCCTTATATATTAATATCAGATTTGTAATCTACTGTCAAAGACATTTCATTTATGTCCGATATTGTACCGAATGCCCTACACGTCCTATTGAGGGGCATTTAGAGGTGAAGCTGTTCCCAGACTCTTTGTCCCAAATATGATTGCCAAATTCGAAGCCATTTTGAGTCGTTGGAGATACATGCCCGTTTTGGGAGGTTTTGGTGTTGGTAAAGCCTCGCTGACACCTTGGACCAAATTATTATATCAGATATGTACTCTTCAACAAATACCTTCCATTTGATACCCATTTTCTTTCAATCGGTGCACATGTCCATTTAGTGGTTTTTTTGGGGGGCCTCTCCCACGTGGGATCAAATTTTTATATCAAGTTCGTTCTCTAGTCTTAAATACTTTTCATTTGATACCCATATTGTTCAAATTGGTAAACATGTCCGTTTGTGTGGGTTTTGGGTCCCCCCAGGTTATTGAACCCCAAAGTTTTATACCAATTTTGTGTTTCTAGTTTACGATAAGGGGCATTACAAATAAGGGGGAGGGTCCGATCTCCTTCGGATATGAAAACATGGAGTATCCTATTTTCACCGGGGGCTAAACTCTAC
Source organism: Stomoxys calcitrans (assembly GCF_963082655.1). NCBI lineage: Eukaryota > Metazoa > Arthropoda > Insecta > Diptera > Muscidae > Stomoxys > Stomoxys calcitrans. The sequence continues at coordinate 195,979,635 of NC_081553.1, forward strand.
CATTTTAAAATGTCATGAAAATCGTTTCCGCCGTTTTTTACCCACCACCATAGGATAGGGGGTATATCCATCTAGCCATTCCGTTTGCAACACACCGAAATATCCGTTTCCGACCCTACAAAGTACATATAATTCTGATCGTTGTAAAATTCTAAGACGATTTAACGATATCTGTGTGTCTGTCCCTCAGTTGTAATTACTCTACAGTCTTTAAAAATTGAGATATTGAGTCGAAATTTTCCACAAACTCGTATTTCTTCTATACGCAGATAAAGTTCTTGAATGGGTCAAATCGGAATATATATAGATATAGCTGCCATATAGACCGATCTTGCGATAAAGGGTATTAAGCCCGTAAAAGCCGCATTTAGTCTGATTTCGTTGAAATATTCAAACCGAATATGGCCCATATCGGACCATATTTACATATAGCTGCCTTATAGACCGATATGCCGGTTTAGGGTCTTAAACCCGTAACAAGCACATTTATTATCCGATTTCGATAAAATTGATAACAGTGAGTTGTTTTAGGCCTTCCGACATCCGACTCAAATATGGTTCAAATCGGATCATATTTAGACATAGCTGTCATATAGACCAAAATGCTCTTTTAGGGTCTTAATCCTATAAAAGCCACAATCTCTATCCGATTTCGATGAAATTTGAAACAGTGAGTTGTTTTAAGCCTCCCGAGACTCGACTTGAATATGGTTCAGCTCGGACCATATTTAGATATAGCTGCCATATAGACCGATCTGCTGATTAAGGGCTGCATTTATTGCCCGATTTCGCTGGAATTTGACACAGTGACTTGTATTAAGCATCCCGTCACCCGAGCAGCATATGGTTCAGATCAGACTAAATTTAGATGTAACTGCCATATAGACCGATCTTCCAATTAAGGACTTAATCCAAAAAAAGCGGATTTGTTGCCCGATTTCGCTGAAACTGTGACTTGTATAAGAGTTCTCGGGACCTGAATGAAATATGATCCATACCCAATTTGCAAATTATTATAGTGGAGTAGTTATAAAAGAGAATAGTTCATTTATCCATGGTGGTTCGGCCGTACCATAGTTTGGTACGGCCGAACTTAACACGTTTTAACTTGTTTAGTCTATACGGATCAGACAAACACACTAACATAAAAACAAACACTGTGCAACAATTTCATTGTCATTTAATAGATAGATGTCAACGAAATTTTATTCCTCAAAATTGGATTTTAGCAAATTTTTCACGAAATTAGATTTTCATAGAAATTTTCGATAAATTTTGTTGATTGTCATAGAAAGTTTTGTCGATTGTATTCATATACATTCAACTCGGCTTGTGCGGCTATTTACGTTCCATCAAATGATTCGTCCTATCGCAACTTTAGTATATCAAACAAGTAAGAGCGTGCTAAGTTCGGTCGGGCCGAATCTTATATACCCTCCACGCTGGATCGTATTTGTCGAGTTCTATGCGCGGTATCACTTTTTAGGCAGACAAAGAATAATGGAAAAGAATTGTTATGCTATTGGAGATATATGAAATTATAGTCTGTTTCGGACCATAAGTATATCGAAGACCATATTAGAAGTCATTGGGTAATATTTCAGTTCATTCGGATGACAATTGCGCCTGTAGGGACTCATGAAGCAAAATCGGGAGATAGGTTTATATGGGAGCTCTATCAAGCTATTGATTGATTCAGACCATATTGAACACGTATGTTGAAGGTCATAAGAGAAGTCGTTGTACAAAATTTCTGCCAAATCGGATGAGAATTGGGCACTCTAGAGGCTCAAGAAATCAAGATCCCAGATCGGTTTATATGGCAGCTATATCAGGTTATGTACCGATTTGCGCCACACTTAGCACAGTTATTGGAAGTCATTACAAAACTTCTCATGCAAAATTTCAGCCAAATGGGATGAGAATTGCGCGCTCTATTGGCTCAAGAAGTCAAGATCCAAGATCGGTTTATATGCCAGCTATACCAGATTATGAACCGATTTGAATCATACTTAACACAGTTGTTGGAAGTAGTACCAAAACACTACGTACAAAATACAAATCGAAATCCCCCATCCTGGGTATACAAACTTGTCTGAGTTAGCAACGGGCTATCACTTTAACTAACCTAACTTATGTCAACAGAAACGAGTGTTCTCAAAATTATTGGCACTTTATTAATATTCTGTATAATTGTCCCATATCTTATTTTATTAAAATTGTTGTTGTATAGTAGTGGGGTACAGTAGTTATTCAATTTTGTTAAAATGTTCACCAAGCTTTATTTAAATTTTACAACGGGAAATGCTACATTACAAAATTTTTGAGTAATTGTTTGAGTCATTTCTTATGTAATACCCAAAAATGACCTCAATACCGCACCCTTTTATGAGATTTTTTTAATAACCATATACATTTGTCGCCAGTTTTATGTGGAAGATAACCACCCCCTGAATAATATAATAATGTTTACCTTAGTTTAAGCGTATTTTACTACTTGCGCATATAATTGAATATTGCACCATTGATAAAAAAAATCTTACATTTCCGCTGCATTTTAAATTGGCGCCTTAATTTTTCTTATCAATAAACACTTAAAATTCATTTAAATTTTTTTCCAAAAAATAAGTAGCTAATTATGGGCTTATTTTTTATGTTGCACATTAAAAATTCCATATAACACTCATCGAAATCGTCACAATCATAAAAATCAAAACATTTTTTTCCATCAACTTCAGCGTAGACTATAAAAATTTCACTGCAAACATTTTTGGAGTCGTTGACCGTCTGTTGTTGATTGATTGATGGGCCATCGAGTTTTTTATGAAAATCGAAATCGTATGTAGTTTTAAATATGATGCAGACTATGGGTAGGCAGGAGGTAACCCGTTTTTACCAATCACTTCATGCACAAAAGTAGCCATCGATAAAAGGTGATCAAACGCATATGCAGCGAACAAACGAACGAACGGTCAACAGATAGAAGGGGGCCTATACCAAAAATTATAAAAATGATTTAATTATATTTTTCTTGACTTGGCAATTTAAAAGTTTTGTTACTTTCTTTTTTTCTTTGTCAACAACTCTCATATTGGGAAAAATATAATATTTTTAGCAAAGATATGGGCATCGTCATCTTAGAGGAATGTGGAGTTAAGCTGTTGAATAAATGAAAATTAAAAGTCCATTCATTGTCAATAGTCATTGGTCTTGCCTTTATTGTCACTTGAGTTATTTTGTTTGATTTGATTTTCTCATGGTAGTTTTTCATTTTATGGCCTTGGCATCGGAACATCTTTTGGTGTGAAATATGCAACTCACTTTGACAACTTTTATTGTTTACTCATTAAGATTTTATAGTCATTTAAGCAGTTAATTTTTTTTACTTTAGGGCTTGTGAATCGTTTTCGTCTTCATTTAAAACCAAAAATTGGGCTGAGCTGAATCTTATGTATCTTCCAAAGCGACTTTATGAACTTACTTACTTTACTTTTATTAGCCATTACAGAAATGTTCTCCTCTAGTTGAATCTAGAATGTATGCCTAAGCGCTTCTTCTCCAATTTCTGACATCCAATTTCGAAAAGTCGCTCTCCACTTGGTAACTCCATCGGAATTTTGGTCTTCCCCCTTTTGAATTTTTTTTCATAAAACTTCATCGGAGTTTTGGTCTTCCCCTTTTGCATTTTCGTTTATGGTTGCATATAAAAAAAAATTTCTTTGCTGGAGCTTCCTAATCCATTCTGGCAACTTGACCTATCCAAAGTAAACGTTGTATTTTGATGCGTTTAGCTATGCTATCGTCGTCATACAGCTCTTGGTTCATACGACGGCTATATTCTCCATTATCGCAAACGAAGGATTTTTCTCTCAAACACTCCAAGTACTACCTCATCTGCTTTCACAAGTACCCATGCTTCGGAGTCATATAACAATATGGGTTGTATCAGTGTCTTGCATAGTGTAATTTTTGTCTGTCGAGAGGTGGCTTTGCTCCTCATCCGCTTGCTCAGTCCAAAATATCATCTGTTAGCCAATTATTGGCTTAGGTGTATGTCACTCTCTCCTCAACCTAATCTAACCTAACCTAGCCAATATTATTCTTCGTTTTATTAAAAAACTGGTGTCGTTTGTTTCGGTTACGGCGGTGTCGAGGTATATAACGTTGCTGACTATCTCATGGTTGTAGTTTCCAACTGTTTCAAATTTCTGTATCTGAACGGGTTTACAGGGCTTTGTGGGAGGTGATAGCATCCACCTTTTCCTATCTCTATATACTGTCAAACCCACTTTTTTTGATTCTCTTTCGATACTTCAAAGGTTTTCGTGACCGACCTATAATATCGATGCTACAGGTAGCAAAGGTATCATATGTTCTCTTGTGAGTAGTGTGCCATGCCTATTCTCCAGCAGAATATTAAAGAGATCACGCGATAGGCTATATCCCTGTCTGAAACCTCGTTTGGTATTAAACGGTTCCAAGAAGTTCTTTCCTATGTTGTATGTTGTACTTATACCGAATGTATCGCGAAAACGCCTCTATAGTATAAATACCACATTAACCACACTCGACAACTCTGTCTACAAGCTGTACTTTTCCCAATGCATGTGTTTTTGTGTAATGACAGATTTTTTGTCTGCACAAATTACACTACTCTCATGGTATACACATGATCCTGTGCATCTGATGGAAGTCGTATTGATGGATTTGAATGCTAGACAACAGTTCAGCCGGCAGTCCATAAAGCAGCACCTTATTGGTTTTCAGCCGTGTTACTGCTAAGTGGACCTCGTTTTGTCTATGCGGTTCACATTCCATACCATCATGAGGGATTGGTTCTGAGGTATACTCATGTCCACCATCATCGAATGCCAGCAGCTGGGAAAATGTTCATCTGCATCTGTATGCTACTAGATTTTTTCTTTGTCTCTGCTGGAGGATGTGCCTGTACCAAAGCCATCGGTTTGATGTTTATTTCTTTGGTAAAATTTTCGGACTTCATTCTGGCTCTCGAACATCTTAATTCGCTTACACTCACGTATTTCCATTTCCTTTTCTTACTTGGGGAAGAGACTTTTCTTCTTACTCCTTTTTTCCCGATACCTTTCCTTCACTGGCGCATTGCTACTGAATGTAATGTTGCCCTGTTAGCCGCATTCTTCACTTTAGTAGCTTTTTGACACTCCTAGTCGTACCATGGGTTCCTTGGGGGTAGACTTTTGGTACCCAAATACGGATGAAGCGGCACTTACCATGGTACCCAAATACGGATGAAGCGGCACTTACCATGGAGTGGGCAATGGTTTGCCACTGCACCATTATATAATCGGGACAAGGAGTGCTTTCATTAAGCAGTAGGTCAGTTGAGTGGAGTATGCCGCTGCCATCTGTTGTGTTTGCAATGTCCAGCTTCCGTGCAGTGTCACATCGTACTTTTCTCGCAACGCTTAAACGTGTGCGAACCTTTGTTGCAACAAAGGAATAATCCGAATCGATTTTGGAGGGAGGTTTGTGTCCACATTTGAGATGAAGGAAGACCAAAATAAGCCTGTATATTGCCAAGTCAAAACCAATCAGAACCCTTGTGTGGTTTCCAACATCCCCAAACCATCCGTCATCCAAAGACTAAATTTCCATGAAATTTCTTTGAAATTTTCTCTTAAGACGAAATTTTATGACATTTTCTTTAAAAACGAAATTTTCATGAAATTTTCTCTAAGACATAATTTCCATAAATTTTCTTTTAAGACAAAATTTCCATGAAATTTTCTCTAAAGACAAAAATTTAAAGCTTGGTTTCCAACATCCCCAAGTAATCCAAAGACATAATTTCCGTAAAATTTTCTCTTAATACATAATTTCCGTGAAAATTTTTCTAAAGTCAAAATTTTTATGAAATGAAATGTTCTCTAAAGACAAAATTTTCATAAAATTTTCTCTAAAGACAACATTTCCATAAAATTTTCTTTAAAGACAAAAAAAGTTTTTTCTAAAGACAAAATTTCCATTTATTTTTTGCTAAGAAAAAACATTGATGATATTTTCCCCAAAGACAAAAATTCTATGAGATAATTTGTTTAGAAAAAATTTCCACTAAATTTTCTCTTAAGACAAAATTTTTATGAAATTTGCCATAAAGACAAAATTTGCATAAAATATTCCCCAAAGGCAAAATTTCCATGAAATATTCACAAAATACAAAATTTCCATGACACATTTTCTGTAAGAACAAAATTTCAGTGAAATTTTCTCTAAAGACGAAATTTCTATGAAATTTTCTCCAAAGACAGATTTTCAATGAAATTTCCTCTAAAAAAAAAATACCATTAAATTTTCTCTGAAAAAAAAATTCAGTGAAATTCTCCCTAAAGACAAAATTTTTATGAAATATTCTCTAAAGACAAAATTTCAATGCAATGCTCTCTGAAGTCAAAATTTTCTCTGAAGACAAAACTTCCATACAATTTTGTCTAAAGACAAAATTTTCATGAAATATTCTCTAAGGATAAAATTTCCATGAAGTCTTTTATGAAGACATTATTCCAATGACATTTTTCTAAAGACAAAATGTCTATGAAATCTTTTCTAAAGAGAAAACTTCCATCAAATTGTCTCTTTAGACAAAATTTCTATGGAATTTTCTCCAAAGATAATATTTCAATTAAATTTTAACTCCATACCAGTTTGCTATGACAAAATATAAAAAAACAATATAAAACCAATGACTGTTCAAAAATTTCCTTTTGTCCCAAGAAGCAAGACCTGTAACAAGAGAAAGCCTACATATGTGTTATTTTTTAATTTTAAAAGAAATGTAAAAAAAGAAATATTTGTAATAAAAAATAAAATTCAATAAGATATTTAATTTTTATTTAAATATTTGAAATTTATGAATCACCCCATGCGCTCGTTCAGTCAATAAACTTTTCTATTGTTGTCTTGTAATTTTTTTTCCAATGAAAAGCACACCAGCAAAATGCCAATACCAGCTACAACAATACTTACTACACTCCATAATAGCTTAATAATAATAGTAGTGTAACATAATACCAGCAATGGCCGTTTGTAATGATCATACGAATGTTTGAGATCTCCTCCTTGAAACAACTGGAAGCACTGGTTATGATATGCTTGTTGATATGGATTATACGGTCTTTGGGCATGGTCCACTCCATAGACACTGACTGGTCAGCGAACAATAAACATCTCTGTCCGTCCGTCCTTGCATCCATCCATATCCGTCAATTTACAAGCCAAGCTTGGTAGCTAGCCGCCTCTTCGGTTTTAGGCGTCTCTAATGTTTTGGCTATGTTCATTTTCATTTTTCTTTTCCAACTTCAAGTGAAATGAATAAAATGATGCCATAAAAAGTGAAGTGAATGCCTCCCCAATGGTAGCGAGACAAATCTGTGTGGAGAAAGATACAAAAAAAAACAAGATTAGAAATTGATTATGAAAATATGCAGGCAAGCAAGTAACAGGCCTTACTGATTGTTAGTCTGATGATTTGATAATATCAAGAAAACTTGTCATAAACTAAAAAAGCAAAACAAAAACCAACATTAATTTCACCTTAAGGCTTCTAAGAAAATCATAAAGACCACTTTTTATATAGAAGCTTTGAGGCTTGTTTACATAGTTTTTAAGGAGTTATAAAGAAAAAACATTTGTATGTTAATATGAATCATACAAAGAGATCTTTAGACAAAATATCTATGACATTTTCTCTAAAGGCAAAATTTCTATGAAATGTTCTCTAAAGTCAAAATTTCTTTGATATTTTCCTTCAGATTTTCTCTAAAGACAAAATTTCTATGAAATTTTCTCTAAAGAAAAAATTTTTATGAAATTTTCTTTAAAGACAAAATTTCTATGAAATTTTCTCTAAAGACAAAATTTCTATGAAATTTTCTCTAAAGACGAAAAATCTATAAAATTTTCTTCCAAAGACAAAAATTTCAATAACATTTTCTCTCAAGACAAACTTCCATGAAATTTTCTCTAAAAAAAAATTCTATGAAAATTTCTCTAAAGACACAATTTCTTTAAAAATTTCTCTAAAGTCAAAATTTCTATGAAAATTTCTCTAAAAACAAAATTTCTATGAAATTTTCTCTAAAGACAAAATTTCTATGAAATTTTATCTAAAAACAAAATTTTTATAAAATTGTCTCTAAAGACAACATTTCTTTAAAATTTTCTCTAAAGACAAAATTTTTATAAATTTTTTTTTGACATTTTTTCTAAAAACAAGATGTCTATGAAATTTTCTGAAAAATATTTTTTAAGAAATTCTTTTCTAATGGTAAAATTTTCATATATATATAAATGGTCTTTTATTTGCTTTATTCATTTACTTATTGATTTTTCATTTGTATATTTTATTAGAAATACTGATTATTAACAATCCCTTTTTCTTCTTTTATTTTAGGTAAGTGTATTTGAATGTTTATAACAACATTATACCGTAAGTTTAAAGCTTTTCATTGATGTACAATAGAAGAATGACATAGGAAATTTTCCAACGCACAGTGGGAGAAAATCGAAAAAAAACTATTAAAAATATAGATATATGAGAACGAAAATCCCTACAAAAAAGTTCGTTGGAGGTATACAATATCTCAACTGGTTTCTATCATATACGACATTTAATTGTACTCTACATAACTGCTGGGGTACAGGGTATTATAATTCAGTGCCTTCTTGTTTGTAACACCCAGAAGAAGAGAGATAGACCCATTGATAAATATACCGGTCGACTTAGAACCACTTTCTGGTTCGATTAAGCTATGTTCGTCTGTCCATGTTGATTTTCATCCGATTGTCTTCAAATTTGGCACATGCATTTTTTTGACGTAGAGCCGACGCTTATTAAAATTGGAAAAGAAATCGGTCCAGATTTAGATGTAGCTCCTATATATATGTTCGTCCGATTTGCAGTAATAATGAAATAAAATTTAAATTTGTTCAGCGATTATCCCGAAATTTGGCAGGAAGTATTTTCTCTTAACTCTCGACATTACTATTAATTTCGTAGAAATAGGTTCAGATTTAGATATAGCTCTCATATATTTATCGCCCGATTTTCACTCCTGTAATCACCGCAATTTATTGACCAATCTTGCCAAAATTTTGCTCAGCACTTTCCTAGACGTCTTCCACAATATCTGTAAAGTTTGGACGAAATCGGATATTAGGTATAGCTCCCATATATACATTTGTCCGATTTGTAATAATAATGCAATAAAATAGTAATTTTTTAACCGATTCTCTCGAAATTTGGTAGGAAGGATTTTCTTATGACTCTCGACATTACTGGCGAATTTCATAAAAATAGGTTCAGATTTCTTTCTTTGACGTTTTCTTCGACGACCACCACAATAACTGTGAAGTTTGCTCGAAATCGTTTCAGATTTAGATATAGCTCCCACATATAAATGTTTGTCCGATTTCGAGAAATATTGCAATAAAGCTCTAATTTGTTAACCGATTCTTTCGAAATTTAGCAGGAAGGATTTTCTTATGACTCTCGACGTTACTGCTGAATTTAATAAAAATCGTTCTAGATTTTGATATAGCTGTTATATATGTATTTGGCTCGATTTTCACTTCTCGACCCACTGTAAGCGCATTTTTCGACCATATTTGCTCGAAATTTGATACGGATTGTTTAATAACTCATTTGAAAACATCCACCGAGGTCCATCAAAATTGGTTCAGAATTAGATATAGCTCCCACTTTGAATCTATAGTTTAGGTGTAGGATATTATTAAATCGGCACCGCCCGACGTTTGCCTTTCGTTACCGGTTTTTTACTCCATATTTCCCCTTAACCCTTGCAAAACATTTTTTGCGCCTAATGTGGAAATTTTTGTACAAAAATTCGGACAGAATTTATTTTATCATTTGTCGCACCTATTTTACAAAAGTGAGCTCCGCCCCGTTATGTGTCCCCTTATGATATCGATAGCTTTACTGAGCTCCTTTTTATTTCCTTTTAGTAATAGCATCGTTTTCTCGCGGTCCGGATCTCCCCATAGGATTTTGGTCGACCTAAGTTCCACAATGTTACATGCGTACCGCTAACGTGTACAATATACACTGTATATCTTAGCATTGACAAATTTTTTGTACTCTATGCATAACCCGGTGTCTAGGCATGCTACTTGTATTTAACCCATTCACTTGATATCCTACTCTTTATCGTGTACACGCTTTTTGGTTTTTAGTAGAAAGGACGTAAGGCTTTTAAGTCTATAGGCATTTGGTGTCGCATACCTTATCTTGCCTGGATTCGGCATCTGCAGTAGGCTTACCAGATGCTATGCCTTAGTCGCAAATATTACATCAGCTTCTGGCGGCTTAAATGGCTGAATGCTTTTCAAAACTTTTCTTGCCATGAAGTCCGTAATGATAGACGCTCGATCAATCTCATTTTTCCTTAATGCCTATGTCTCCCTGAGTCCCGTCATATGCTGTTGAATGTTCGTTTTCATCATTCATTTACTAACGTCTCTGTTTGGACCATGGGTTTCCGAAAGAAACTTTTTCATGCTGGCGACGTCAACAAAGTTATAGACCTGTTCGCAAAAAGATTCCAGAGGTAACGTTTCGCCGCTCAGGTCGTGTAATTGCATTCTTTAAGTCATCTGTAATAAACATCCCAATAAACTGCCGCTCTTTTACTGCTTGTCGTATTAAAAAATCTGTGAATCTACTTTCCAATTTTGCGAATCTGGCCGGTCATCCAGGGTTTCTTCTTAGGCTGATTTCCTTTCTTGAAATGGACAACTATCTTCGAAAGACCCCACCATTGCATTCTTAATACTACATTATCGTGAATATCTTCCATATCTATACATCTTCTTATATACAATCCAATCTTATACAATCCAAAGCATCTTTCCCAAGTCTTCCTTTGAGCAGTCTTTCGAATTTTTTCCAGTTGGTTGTCATCTTATTTAAGAATCTTATCGGGTTCGGCGCTGACCGTGCTATTCAAAACCTAATGTTACGGTGATCCAAGAAGTGGAGTTCCATAGAAACCTTCCATTCCTGAACCTCATCATTGGTCCTCCAGTTAACGGGCTTCTTGCGAGCCGGTGATTGTGTCGTCCCCAGCTGCTTTGTTGTTATGCTGCGGGGGGTTTCCCGCCTTCTGTAGATGTCGATCCTCTCTGATGCCATTCTTTCCAATCTTGAAGAAAAAAGCCTTTGACACGCAGAACGTATAGACCTTTAGTCTTAGTCATACATGTTATGGACATTTGGTCCGGACCCGCCGCAAGCAAAGTTCCTTCTTTATTATCGTCGCTGTGGAAGATCACCCATTTCTCCACGACTAACTTAAGGTTTGCTTGACTAAGACTTCCAGCATGTATTTCGTCGTAAATTTGCTGGCCTAACTATTGATAAAGACCGTCGCCTGGGTAGTATCCTTTTTTCTCACCAAGCTTTTACCTCCTTCCAGGGAGTGGGGTTCGTGTAACGAGTTTCTTTAATGTGTCAATGCAACCTGCTGTTGCGAACCTCAACATCATCCTGTCTCCACTATACTCATGATTTGAATGTGTGGAGTCTCTCCAATGGTGGATCCACTCAACACCAGCTCCAAGATCTTCTCGTTAAACAGATCATGCACTTGAGACTAAAGATGTGGTGCAAATTTACCGGATGCGCTATTTCGATGACTGTATACGTCAGCTCGTCTCTGGCTACTTTACACTCGTTTGGGTGCCATACACTCGTTGGGAGCCTTCTTTCGTACTTGATCCAACGACGGGTTATCAGTCAATTTGAGAGGTCATCAGGCGCCGTCGGTACTGAGTTTATAACTCCCTACACCGTGATTAGTATACCCAACACCGTAGGATGTGGGTACACTAATCTAGTCATTCCGTTTGTAACACCTAGAAATGTTGATCTGCGACCCCATAAAGTATATATATTCTGAATCTTTTCGATATTCTGAGTCTAGCCATGTCCGTCCGTCTGTTGAAACCACGATAGCGGTCGAACGTGTAAAGCTAGCCGATTGCAAATGGGCCATATCGGTTCAGATTTGGATTTAGCCCCCATATAAACCGATCGCCGGATTACGGATGCGACTTCGTGAGCCCCTAGAAGCCTCAGTTTTCAATGACCTGTATTAGGACTTCCAAGCTCCATGCCAAGTAAGATCCGAATCGGTCTATAAACAGATGTATCCCACATATAAACCGATCCCCGGATTTGACTTCTTGAGCCCTTAGAAGCCTCAATTTTTATCCGATTTAGCTGAAATTTGGAACAAAGACCTTAGTTATGAATTCTAATATCTATGTCAAGTATGATCCGAATCGGTCTATAAACTGATATAGCCCCCATATAAGCCAATCACCCGATTTGACTTCTTGAGCCCCCAGAAGCCTCAATTTTCATCCGATTTATCTGAAATTTGGAACAATGACTTGAGTTATGACTTTCAACACCTATGCTAAGTATTATGATTTATCATATAGGCACCCCTTATTACCGCTAATCCGATCTAATTTTTGAGATCAAAATAATTCAAATACAAACTCAGTTAATAAGGGTTCATTTTTGGTGGAATCCATGGTGGTGGGTACTCAAGATTCGGCCCGCCGAAGTTAGCACGCTTTTAATTGTTACTTCTTCTTGATTACATTCCGAAGATGATTTTTTTTTTAATTTCGGTCCACCGGGAATACAAGATTCCCTAAGGATGTAAGCGTTTCACTTCATCTCCGCTAAATCAAGCATTAGATGAGGTGGGGTGGCCCACAGACCCCACATCCTATCCGCCACCTACGGTCACTCCGGGTTGGAGATTGCCTACTTCTGCGGGAACACAGATTAGGTCAAATAAAAATATCTAAAATCAAATTTTTGGTTTAATGTAATTTTTTTTTTAATTTTCCTTTGCATTCCCAGTCCCCATACCAATCTCCTAATCTCTCAAAGTTCCTTGATACATAAAATTCTTTAATGTGCGATGACCTTCTGTTGCGATACTTTTTCTCACTTCCCTGAAGAACAAAGGAATTTCTCTTTCTCTTGCCATGATGGCCTCGGCATTTTAAAAAAGAAACCGCAGAAGGTTTTATACCATCAATCCAGTGTTCTTCTTCTTTGTTATTGAAAGGCAAAAATTCGCAAGAACCGATGATGCTAAACTTGTTAAAAGAAAGGAAGAAATAGGTAATTTTTTCTGAAGAAATCGAACGGGCATATAGAAAAAAACCTTTTGGGAAAAAAAATAAATTAAGAGCAAAAAACAAATCAGGCACAAACCACAAAACCAACCAGAATGACATGAAATACGAGACAAATCGAACTCGAAACGCAGAAACGAGTTTTCAAACAAAGCAGACTCTCAAGATCCCTTAAGGAGATCAGGAGGAGGCAAAAGAAGGCAAAAAAATGTGAAATAAAAAAATAAAGGCATGCATGCCTGCCATGGATGACGAGGCCGATGATGATGATGCCCTGCAGAATCGGAAATCTACCTAACTTTTTATAACACAACATGTGAAGTAGGGAGGGGGCAAGAGCTTACTTCCTACCTTCTTGGTTTATTTTTGGTCCCTAATAATGCCCCATCATGATTGTTAGTGGTGCTGTTGCTGCTGTATTACTCCAACTGGCCATGATGTTAACTGGCCAATACACACTGAACATGGTCTTAAGACCATATATTCTATACCTTAAGCCCAAGAGCACTAAAAAAAGGGTATTTCTTTGGTTTTTTCTTTATTTTTTTTAATACTTTTGTTATTAGCAATTCCACTCAATATTTCTCACTCATTTCTAGCATTGCACTCAATTTCTGGTTTCTAGTTGCCAAGTTGTTGTCGTTTTACTTTGTTGAGGACGGCTTGAAAAGAAAGAAAAAGTATTTCAGAATTCAGTATAACAATCATCGGGCCAACAACTTGTAAAACTGGTTAGAGCAACAAAGCCGAGCTGAGCAGGAGGTGGGTATCTCGCCCCACAGCGATGACAAGAGGTGAAGCAGTCAACCCATCTAAGCAGCCAACAATCTTACAATCTTGGCGGCATGCCAAGTTTAAGTACCCGTAATTCATATGAGAAGGCTCACAATGTGAACCAACAGTCCCATATCATGTGCCCTTTGCTGGTTCCTCTCCCCATCTCTTTGTTTTAATAATAATAACAGCATACCTCTAAGGCTTAAGACCCTATTTCGAATATTTTCACCAAACATCAATCGTTGATTGTTTTTCTGTTGATTTTGCTTTGATTTTTACATTTATCAATTCTTTTGTGGCTTTTGAACTCTTTGGATGTCTAAGCGGTTAATAGGCGGGGGAGCTCTCCTTATGCGATCTCTGCTGTTACACATGGTAGCCAAGAATGTGTTTTGATATTTATTAAAACACTTTTTTATTCTCAGCTTGTTTCCTCTGCTTCCTCCCTGTCCATGACTTATTGAGAACTAAACAATAAGAGGAAGGAAAGAATGAAATGAATTTGAAAAAGATAAATACATATACAACACCTCTAATACTTAAATAGATTGTAGCTTTAAGCACTTGATTTTTTTTTTGTCGATAGGGGGAGTTCATTAATCATTTTTTGGAATAACATCAACGAATCACTTACTTGAGGCACACTCACTCACTTACTTACGAAGATGTTGTTGATGACTGTGCCATCACATGAAGGCTTGGTACATTAATCCTCATTATTATTGAAATGGTTTTGAATTTTTTTTCAGTTTTGTTTTCAAATATGGCTGATCTGAGTTGTAGGATTGCTTTACTCCCTCATTCTCCAAAAAAATCATAGTCAATTATGGCATAAAAATCAAGGTTATCGATTTTGGTTTGGATTTTTATGATGATGTTCATGTTTTTATTACAAAAAACATTAAATTCTATGTTGAACAGTGGAGGGTAAAAATAAAATTCAATAAAATAAAACAAAACAAAATAAAATGAAATAAAATAAAATAAAACAAAATAAAAAAATAAAATAAAATAAAAAAATAAAATAAAATAAAAATTCAAATCTTAAAAATATTTTGTTTGTTTGTTTATCTGTTTTTTTTTTCATAGTTCTGTTTGACGTCTATGCGTTCAAGATCAGTTATGTTTGGCTGAAATTAACCATAGGGGTATTTTTGTTTTTTTTTTTTTAAATTTAGCAGATAAAAGGGTCATTAAAAAACAAACAATTGCCTGCCTGCCATTTTTCACAAAAATGTCCAAAATACCCATTTCGGGCAAAGATGGTTTTAAAATCGGCATTTTGCTCTGTGGTGGCTACAAACATTGTTTGTTGCAAACAATTTTTTGCATGGGTTTAGGGGACAGATGTACATATAGAACCCGCTTAAGTTGCCATATGTTGTTAAAATTTCACTTAAATCGCATCTTCATTATGTCTTCAATACAAGAGAAAACGAAAAAAAGGAACGGTTTTAAGGAAGTCGTATATGTAAGAAACCAGGTGAGATATTGCAGACTTCAATGGAATAACTATTGGACTACAAAATTTTTAAGTACTATCCAACAAATAAAAATTTTTAGAAAACGGACCAGAAATGAAGATTTGTCAACCCGCTCGGATCACTTGCAAATTGTAAGTTTACCCATGGACATTCCATTAGGAACTGGGGTAAACTTCTGATATATTAATGAGTGCAGTTTGATTCAAGCTTAAAAAAGGATCCTCTTTTTTATAGTCTTCTTACTTCCTTTCAGTAGTAGCCTCGTCTTCTCACGATCCGGATCATCCCATAGGGTTTTCGTCGTCCTACCGACCGTTTAATTGTTCCACAGTGGTACATGTGCGTTCGTCGCCGACGCCCTTAATTCAGACTGCGTCTACCAGAAAGGATTCATATTAACCAAGTTTACTGAGAGCAGTCCTCTGGATTTCCCGGTAAAATCTTTTGTTCTTCCATTTCCCTTACTCTGCTGTGGCTCGGCATCCACACAATGTGGATCGGGTCAACCTCAGAGATGGCGTTAATCTCCTTTTTACACTCCAACACTGTTCGTGACCTTACCACCCTGGTTGTTATAGCCCTTAAGGTCAGTTTACTATCCCTAAAAATGTTCACGGTCAACGTTCTCGCTTTAATACTATACCACCTCACGCACCCCTTGATCGTCCAGATCTCCGCCTACGGGCCGCATTATGGTCAGGCTGTCAATCTCAATCCTTGGTTCTTCAATGTCGATTCCTAAACGTTAGCTAAACTTCCAGATACTTAAACATCCAGATACTAGAGTTCCTTCACGCACTCAACCTCAAGTGCCGTCTCAGATATCCGATCCAAAACACTGAAAAAATTGATTCATAAAAAAATCGCCTGATATAACTCACTGTACAAAGATGCGGCGAAATCGGTTAATAAACATGTGTTTTCTGGTCTCAAGACGTTAAATCAAAAGTTTGGTCTATATGACGTTTATATTCAAAAAAGTTTCGATCAGGACCATGCTTGGGAAGAATATTGTGCTCTCGCAGTACCGCATTTCAGCGAAATCGACAAAAAAATTAGCCTTTTATGGGTTAAAGACCAAAAATCAGAAATTGGTCTATATGGCAGCTATACCTGAATATGGTTTGGATGATGAGGGTCTTGCTCTAATTTACTGATCTTAATTACAGCGACAAATTTTAATAAATGCGATGATTTTGGACTCAAGGCTCTAAATGAAAACATAAGTAGAATAGAGACACACTATAACACGGTACAAAACAGCAAAAACTACAGAAAAATTAAACCAATACACAATACAAGAAAGTAGAGAACTAGATGGCCCAGATAGAAACTCCTACCAGTGAGTGTATGTTCAAGTCAGCCAATTCAGTCCTTTACCGAATTTCAGAATGACAAAAGCACTAAGTGGTTGGATGAAAATCAGGCACGTAGAGAGGTGTTAACCAATGTTTGTACTATTAACGATTTGATCGTTGTTTTAATGAAATCTGGCGTTAATATTGAACCAACGTACAATTTCATTAATACAACAATATACAATACATGATGCATTCAATCGTTATATTTACGAAACACAGTAGTTGTACCAATGACGACTGATCATTGCATTAACGACCAAATTGTAAAAAAAATGTGTTTTTCATTGTATTTACGTAAAGTTAATCGTTGTATTAATTACATAGAGTTGTTGTATTAACGAAATCCAATCCAAATTGTTCAAATTACGAAAATGTAATTGTTATATTGATGATCACAGATCATAGTATTGATGATCATCGATCATTGTATTGATGATCATCGATCATTGTATTGATGATCATCGATCATTGTATTGATGATCATTGATCATTGTATTAATGATCATTGACCATTGTATTGATAATCATTGATCATTGTATTGATGATAACTGATCGTTATATTGATAATCACAGATCATTGTATTGGTGATCACTGATCATTGTATTGATGATCACTGATCATTGCATTGATTATCACTGATCATTGTATTAATAATCACTTATCATTGAAAAATATGAAAAAGAAAATATTTTTTTTTTGTCGATATGAAAAATATTTGAATTTTTTATTATATTATTTTATAATTTTTATATTATAATTTATGTTTTCGGTAAGTCGGTAAGATATATCTTATATCTGCGAAGATCAATCAATTAAACCCTTCATCATAGGATGGTGTTATACATATGTCGTCATTTCGTTTGCAACACCTCGAAATATTCGTTCAAGACCCCATAAAGTATATATTGGGTTGCCCAAAAAGTAATTGCGGATTTTTCATATAGTCGGCGTTGACAAATTTTTTCAACGGCTTGTGACTCTTTAATTGCATTCTTTCTTCCGTCAGTTATCAGCTGTTACTTTTAGCTTGCTTTAGAAAAAAAGTATATTTGATTAAAGTTCATTCTAAGTTTTATTAAAAATGCATTTACTTTCTTTTAAAAATCCGCAATTACTTTTTGGGCAACCCAATATATTCTTGATCGTCATGACATTTTAAGTCGATCTAGCCATGTCCGTCTATCAGACAGGCGGACGTCTGTCCGTCGAGAGCACGCTAACTTTCGAAGGAATAAAGCTGGGCACTTGAAATTTTGCAAAAATACTTCTTATTAGTGTAGATGGGATTGTAAATGGGTCATTTCGGTCCATGTTTTGATATGGCTGTCGTATATAAGACTTCTTTAGCTTCTAGAGGGCGCAGTTCTTATCCGATTGGGCTAAACTTTTGCACGTAAATGACTTTAGAAAACTGTGCCAAGTATGGTATACATCGGTTTATAAACTGATATAGCTGTCGAATAAACCGATCTCCTAATTTGAATTCCTGAGCTTCTTTTTTGGAGGTTGTATTTTTCATGACTTCTAACAGCCATGACAAGTACGGCTAATATCAGTCAATAACTTGATATAGCTAATATATATTTGAACAAGTCATCCAAAAAACTTGACAATTGCGATCCATGGTGGAGGGTACATAAGATTCGACCCGGCCGAACTTGGCACGCTTCTACTTGTTTATATAAATTTTACAACCTTCCATTTTGCCCCATACTGTAATGCCATAAAGTAATTACCAAATCCATTGTTCACTATTTACTCTTCCCTCTACTAGCGTAAAATTATGCATGTGCAGTAATTTGGTTTGGGTTTTGTGCATTTAATATTGTGGTCAAAATAGTAACCGGTTAAATTGTTCATGCCTGGCCGATACATCAGCCAAAGTTGAATTTTTTTCTTCAAAAATGTACGTGTAATAAATGTACATTCTGGCCAAACCAGCCGCAGCCACAGCTACCACCATCATGACATGATCATTAAATATTTGTCCGGTGATTTGAAAAAAAAACAACGCGCGCAACACAACGACAACAATAAAAGTCTCGGTGGCGTAATTTGTTGTTAGCAAACATAAATTCCATTCTCCATGTCTGTCAGAGTCGGAGCGCTTTGGTCCACATACCAGGTTTTTATATTCCATACAAAACCACAAAAAATACCACCCAAACATGTGATTGAGGGGATTAGATGAAGGTAGTAGCTATGACTCGAGTAAAGCTTGGACAGCTAAATGCAGTTTTTTCTGTATCGATTATAGAATAGAAAATGAAATTTAAGTGGCGTTTAAGATCATATCTCTAAGTTCTTTTGTGTTTATAGATTTCAAGTTTTTTGTTTTGTATTCATATTTAAAACAAAATAACCAAACAAAAAAACACCATAATATAAAAACAGGTCAATTTTCCTACCTCAAGAAAAACAATATGGTAGTTAATTAATACTTATGAATTTCCCCTATACCCCACTTAAGCAGATTAATAAGAATTTACCTTTTTGATGTTGGCTTTTTTTTCTTTCTTCAATTTCTGAGTCATATGCATTTATATCATGCACTTCAAATCTTTTCATTCATTGTCAAAAGTCTGGCAAAACAAAGAAACACCATGCGAATCTTAAAAAATTCATAAAGTGAATTATAGTGGGCATAAATAAATCAGTAAAAAATACAAAACACCCAAATCGCTTTAAATTTGCATAAGTATGCAGATTAAAATTCATTCATTTTATATGACAAAACAAATTTAAACCATAAATCCCACATAAAAACACTGTGGGAATAGTCTACATTCCTTAGACAAGGCCGATTTATTTATACCCTTCATACGTGATAGAAGTTCTCGGAAACAGGTTTCACTAAAGCCACACATGGGCGCATGCGCCTGGGAATGTTCACCAGCTGCACTTATTGTATAAATCCAAATACTGGCTATAAAATCCAAAAAAAAACAGTAAGGAAAGGCAAAAGTCGGGGGGTGCCGACTGTATTATACCGTACACCTACCCTATAAGTATAATTGGGGAGCTAATTCCGAACCAATTTTGAAGGACCTCGGAGGATTTCTGCAGATGTGTTATTAAACAACCCGAATCAAATTTCGAGCAAATATGATAAAACAGTAATAACTACGGTTGACAAATGAAAGGAGGAGGAGGCTTCTACTCATTGAGCTTAAACTTGAATCGGACTGCACTAATTAATATGTGAAAAGTTTGTCCTTGTATATTAATTGAGACAGGTTTTGAAAAATAAGAACCGTAAGTCGAAGGCTAATACACACAAAATAGATCTTCTATAATTTGTTCTTCTTCAAAGCTCTCACAGCCTTTGCGAAAATTATTACATGAAACTTTCAGAAAGAAATCATGCAACCTTCAGTATAACAGCATGTTTTCTATCAGGCAGCTACATCTCAAGGGGGAATCAATGATACTTAATATTCATGTTTACACTGGCTCACATAATCTTGGAGAGGTCGTTCGTAACCATTTGTTATTCATTGAACTCCAGGCCATATCTTAAAGAACTGGCTTTTATGTCGTTAGAGGTATACCCTTAGATTCTAATTTCCCTGGAATATGATAGGTTCTTAAGCACGAAAGTTCACCTGTTTTTTTCATTGCAAGGATCTTCGCTTGACACTACAGTGATCGTCTAACCTACGCTACATGCCCAGTTCTTGTTCGTACACCAAAGCTCACGGGGTCATCCAATCTAAGCCATCCGTATATGTGTCTACATACATTCTATGACCAGGGTCATTGTAGTTTCAATCGCTTCTATCAGGTATAGTGGTACAGTACTTTTTGTCAAATGGCCGCTCAGACAATGTATTCACATTGCATGGAATATCGGTGATTGCGTAAAGAAAAACAAAACAGTGTCTATAGCCGCTACTGGACCGAAGGAGGAAACATCTTTCCCCTTACGGTAGTGTTCGCAGAGGTTGTTTAGAAGTGTTAAGCGTTCAATTAAATTCAGTGGTTTCGTCTTAAGTCACTCATTGGATTCTGCTGCATATTAAACATTAGTTGGATGTTTTAATTTCCGTCCACTAAATCACACCACCATATAGCATCAAGGTCTGGCAACTGCAGGTATTGCATATCACAAGACTTATCTCTCCAAATCTTAGAAAGGAGACTAGACTTGCTTTTTGTCCTTTGGAAATTATTGGATTTGAAATTCAATATCCTGTGTAATAAAACATTCGGAACATTTGAGACAAGGACAACATTGTAACTTAGTTAAAGTCAAATAAATGCTTTATCGATAGGAGCTTTTTAAATTTTAAAAATAATGATGCTGAGTGGAATTTTTAAAAAATACGAAAATGAGAGTCATACGAGAAGAAAAATGAGGATCAGCCAGCGATAAAAATTTGAATCGAAAGGTTGTAGTATATAGCGATTCAAATTTGAAGATAGCGCCTTAATCTTAAAAATTCGCTTTTTTTGGCTTACGCTTTTTGTGTGTAGAACTATGAGACTGCGTGCTAAGAGCTATGTTTTCTTCACTTTTGTCAGCAGCCGTCATCAACTTCACATCATCATTTCTTGAAGTGAACCCATGTTTAAGCCATAAGCTCCTTTCTTCTAATTTTTGTATTTGTAATGTAAGTAATTACTTTATGTAATATTCTCAAGAAGTGAATCTTGATACAATGATACTGAACGCCTGGGTACGAATCCTGGCGAGAATATCAGAAAAAATGTTCAGCGGTGGTTACCCCTAACGACATTTGTGTGGTACTATACCATATATAGAAGGCATGTAAAAACTTCTCTCCCAAGAGGTGTCGCACTGCGGTACGCCGTTCGGTTATAAATAGAAGGTCCCTTATCATTGAACTTAAATTTGAATCAGAATTATTGGAATGTTCACATGTAAAATGGCAAAAAAAATTGTGAACTGTACACAAGGGGAGCTTGAGTTCCAAGTTACCATAGCCAACCTTTGAAGTGGAACCTAAGTTCCAATCATTGCCATCATCATTTAACGCACAATTCCTTACAGCATATTTGACTTTTTGAGCTTAAATATAAATCGTGCAAAGAACTTGGGAAATACTTGTACGTACTGCTGAGTTTCACATTTTATTCACCACGTCTGTAGGGCATGTAGGTCATTTCCTGGCTTTCGCGGATAAAAGACACCGGTACTTAGGTCTGGCCGATTACTCACTTAGATGTATGTCCATAGTGGCATGGGGCGGATTAATATCCGCACCCCCATTTGAACCTAATCTAACCTAACCTAATCACCACGTCAAAAATGGTGTTAACCAGTTCATATTCAAACTTATACCTTAAGGGAGAAGAACCCCTTTATTGAGGTAAATTTCAATCATACATCATTCTTTGATTAAATAGTAGTTTCCCCTTAAAATCTAAAATCACAGAAACTCTCTACATGGCAACCCTGCATCAGTTTCCTCTTCAAAATCCCCTTGTAATAAGCTTTGTTTAGCATAGATTAGTATGTTTCCTATAATTTTTTTATGCACATTTATTTACTCTTTTTCTTATAGTTTTATTTATTTTAGCTGGCATATTATGATGTTGTTTTGACACTGCGTGTTAAAGTTATTTAGGCTAAAGTTGTTAATTAGACAAACATTAGGTGATACCATCTCATACATGCTCCAACATAACTACGTAGATACCAGAGCATTTGCTTTTGTCGTTTTCATGCTGCAGGCATGCATCTATGCATGTCTAATATTTGAGAAAAAAAAATGTAATTACAAATGACTACTACTATTTCTTCCCATTCGTGCATTTTGACGTAATGTTATTGCCTTTAGTTACTGACTTTTATTTGTGTTCGTGTTGTTTTTAATGATGCATAAAATTTAATGACCATTTTATGCAGCTCCAGTTTAGGTATAGCAAAACTCTTAAGGAACTTATATTTTATGGGTCTAAAAAAGAAAAAACCACTTGGAAAAAAGATAGCTGAACTGTGATATATTTCTTAAATAAATTTTAAACGTTTCCTAAAAGTATGCAATACTCTTTTGTACATAGATTACAGTGTAGTTGTTCTATTTATATAATAAAAATTATTGGATTTATTTATTTTTAAGAAACCCAGAAATGTCTCTTTTGCATCCCATTATGTGTATGCCCCTTAAAACCATCTAGTGTGGTTAACTTCTCTGGTAATTAAGAAATTTCACCACTACAAATAAATATGGTCAGAAATCCAGCTATGGTGGGTAAGAAACTAATTTTAATAAAGGAGGGTTTACACGCTTAAATAAGAAAACAGCTAACAAAAACAAAACAAAATTCATTAGCTGATGGTAGAATTATGACTTTTTTACCATTATATATATGCTATTCTCTTAATGCCAAAAATACAAACTTTTTTCTCTTGTTCACCAATTCATCTGAATCTGCTGGTTTTATGAAAGGAAAACAGCTGGTTTCGATGAATTGGCGAACGAACCGAGTGACAAAAAGTAAGTGGTCTTGGCAGTTATACTCTATGTTGATACCTCCTTAAACATATTTTCCTAATCTCTAACCATATACAAAATCTCAAAAAATTTAAATCAATTTTTATTTAATTTCCTATTACACATTTTTCTTTCCTTGGCTGTTCTAAGCCCTTCGACTTCTCCAAAGTAAACTGTTTTGTATAGTTTTTAAAGTTTCTGCTCTTGTCTGCTTGTGTTTGAGATGAGTTTTAAAATAAACTTTCAACACATGATACACGCACTGCTCTACAAGGAATAACAAGCAACGACTATAATCCAACATAAAATTCAAAGAAAAACATTTGAAAAGCAATTCAGAAAAAAATTGTTCTTGAGAAACTTCGTGTTGCAGTTTACGCTTAGTTGGCTCAACAGCAGTGTTGAATTTTGTTTTGTAACTTAAATTGGGATTCGTGTGCAGAAAGCGTGCCTTCTAAGTTTGTTTCGTGTTCATTCCAAAGGGGGAAAACATAGCAGTTTAAAGAGAAAAACTAAAGCATATACCCCCTATGCACCTTCTAAAGCTAATTTTATTTGTTTATAATGAAATCAAAGGTTTTCGTGCAATTATTTAACATGTTTTGCTGTTTTTGCATAGGAAGTTTTGTTTTATTATCATTGAGTGGGTGTTTGGTTTTCCGACTAGATGGAGTGATAAC
Source organism: Stomoxys calcitrans (assembly GCF_963082655.1). Lineage (NCBI taxonomy): Eukaryota > Metazoa > Arthropoda > Insecta > Diptera > Muscidae > Stomoxys > Stomoxys calcitrans. The sequence goes on from NC_081553.1 coordinate 196,003,615, forward strand.
GATTTGTAATTTTGGCTAAATTTAAATTACAATAACTTTTGCGAAAGGAAAAAGGAATTTGTAATTGATATCTGGGTTAGCCAGATATCGATTCCTTTGTCACAACTTTATAAAAAATGCAGATCTCGGAGATGGACGGTTTAAGAGAAATTTTGTTTGCACACAAACAAGAATTTATTGAAGAAGTTTGAGGTGAAGCAACCCCATAACAAAAACCATCTAAACGAACATGTGGGGCAAAAGGAACAATATGAGTCCCAATTGAAAGGTATTTTGTTTTTCACTTTAGCGGAAATATTTTTCTGACCATTGCAAACAAAGAGCGGGCGCGATTCTACAAATTTGTCACAAAGTCGATAATACTTTGAAGACAAAACTTTGAACTGATTTTCTCGACTGTGCAGAATTGTCCCGCGGTGAAGTGCCATAAACCGCACCAAACGGGGATGCAATGATGACTCATGGAGTACGATCCACTTTTGTAGCGTCCCTTTTGAAAACCCCCTTAAAGCGTGCTTAGTTCAGCCGGATCGAATCTTATAAAGGGTGAATTTTTAAGAGCTATAGAAAAGTTTCTTAAAACAATATACACATAACATTCAGAAAAATTCATCAAATCTGGATTTTGGAGACCATAATAGACGTCATTGTGCAAAATTTCAGCCAAATTGGATAAGGATTGAGCCCTATACTGGCTAAAGAAGTAAAATCGGGAGATCGGTTTATATGGCAGTTGTATCAGATTATGGACCGATTCAGACCATATTTGGCACATATATGGAAGGTCATAACAGAAGTCGTTGAAACAAATTTTAACTAAATCGGATAAGAATTGTGCCCTCCAGAGGCCCAAAAGTGAAATCAGGAGGTCGATATATATGGGAGCTATATCAAGTTTTGAACTGATTTGGTGCAAGTCAAACCAACTTGTTGTTGAAAGTCAAGCCAAAAGACTTCGTACAAATTTTCAGTAAATTTGGATAATAAATGCGCCTCCTAGAGGCTCAAGAAGTCCATATCCCAGATCAGCTTTTATGGCAGCAATATCAGGTTATTGACCGGTTTGGACCATACTAAGCACAGTTGTTAGAAGTTGTAACAAAACACCTACTGCAAATTTCAGCCAAATCGGAGAAGAATTGCGACCTCCAGTGGCTCAAGAAGTCAAGCTGAAAGATCCGTTTATATGGCAGCTTTATCAAAACATGGTCCGTTATGGCCCATTTACAATCCCAAACGACCTACACTAAGAAAAATATTTGTGCAAAATTTCAAGCTCCTAGCTTACCTCCTTCGAAGGTTTCGAAAGACAGACGGACATGGCTAGATCGACTTAATTTCATGAAGATCAAGAATATATATACTTTGTTGGGTCTCAGTGGAATATTTCGAGGTGCCGAACTTAGGAGCAATGTGAGCTATATCAAGTTAAAAGCAGACTAATATTCCGATGTGTTCCAAACAGAATGACGAAGTTAGTATACCCCATCGTATGGTAGAGTGTATAAAAAAGTTATTTTTGTCAAAATCAAAATTCGCTAGGGGATGATGCAGAATTTAAAATTTGTGGTATGGTAATAAATTTTCTATCGCAATACATGCAGACTTATCGATTGGCAACATTTTCATGACATTTGACGAAGACATGTGTGTGGTACGAGAAAGCATTTTATGAATATTTTATATGTATAAGAAAAAACGTGATGGGCATAGAAAAAGATGAAAACATGTCCCAACCAGGACATGTAACAATTTCAAACAGACATAGTTGTTGATGGAAAAAAGGAAGTTTGTCAAAATACAAAAAAATACTTTGCCAAAATATGTTTACATTTTGCAATAAGATTTAATTAAAACTTTAGTTATGTTACATACACAAAACCTTCTCAAAGCCCCTGGGTACATTTTTTTAATAAAGGTTATTTTATTATGTGATTATGACAAAGCCTTCAACATTAAATTACCAGAACAAAAAAGATTTGAGAAATATATTTACAGCCTTATTCACAAAACTTAATATAGATTTCAAATGGGTTTATATGACAGTTCTGTAAAGGAAATCTGTCAAAACAAACCTATTTCAAATCTACATTAAGTTTTGTGAATAAAGCCGTTATCCTAATGTTCTTATATTTTCACACCATAAATTATAACCAGATATGCAGAAACTAGTCCTTGCATTATAATGGTAATAACAATTTAATTTTACTAAATTTACCGTAATCAAAGCTATTTTCTTATGCGATTATTAGTTAAGCCTATAAAAGTAAAAGACTAAATGCTTACCACATCTTTCACTTTATTAAAACACATAAGAAATGTATGAAGTCCTAAATATCCACTTGATACATTGTAGTCATACATGCAGATACTGGCCCTTACTAAAGTTCTCTTATATCCACTTGATACATTATAACCATACATGCAGAAACTGGCCCTTACTCTGTAATGTTTGCAACAATTCAATTTGAATTGTGCCTATACCACTGTTACTGCATTCAGGTTGAATAATAAATTGAATTGTCTGTTGGCCTGTCGGTCCAGACAAAAGACCCTCCACGCAAAGTCCAAAAGTTCATAGAAGAAGAAAAATCATTTATGGTGAAGTTAAATTATGTCTAAATAGAATCTCCCTTTTGTTATTTTAACGAAGTGCAAAATGTGAATAAATATTAAATAATTTCTAACACCACATGGGTGAGATAGAATGAGCTGTGCTCAGCTTAGCTTAGCTGCGGTGTTGGTCATTTCCTGTTTTCACCCAACACCCCGAAATGTTAGCTAAATAGAATCATCATGGGCTCATCACTCCACCATCCATCCACTCAGCCAATAAGGGTCAATTCAATCAGAAAACCACAAGAAATGAAACAATTCTGACTAGCATGATGGTAAACCACATTTCACAGCCGTAAAGTGAAATTTACTTTTGCTAAGGTCATAGCTTAAACAAAAGGAGGTCAGTCATTAAGTCCCAAAATACGCAGTTTAGAAATGGAATAAATACTGGTAGTCAAACTCAAAAATAGCCAATAACACAACATCTGCATATACATATGGTGATTCATGATCTACAGCATTTAAATTCTACATTTGAATTTTAACTCTTCCAAACGCAAAATAACAAACGACTGCTTAGCGTTTCAAATTAAGTGTCGCCCTATGATACCAGATAAAAATGCTAATTAAGATGTGAATTCAACAAAATATGCCATGAACGTTTTTTGTTTTCGGGCTAAATTTATGCCTTAGAACTTATTGGGGATGATCTAAACTTTCACTCAAATTTGCATATATATTTTATGTGTGGGAAGAGAGGCTAAACGTGTATATACAATTATTGTTTTGGAAAATATTTTTCTCTTGAAGATGGATCCATTGATAGAGAAAGAGGTCTAAAGTTTAAATTTTGTCTTGAAAATTTCGTAGAAATTTTGTCTTTAGAGAAAATTTCATAAAAATTTCAGAGAAATTTTGTCTTTAGAAAAAATGCATAGAAATTTTGTCTTTATACAAAATTTCATAGAAATTTTGTCTTTATACAAAATTTCATAGAAACTTTGTCTTTAGAGAGAATTTCATAAAAATTTTGTCTTTAGAGAAAATTTTATAGAAATTTTGTCTTTATACAAAATTTCATAAAAATTTTGTCTTTAGAGAAAATTTTATAGAAATTTTGTCTTTAGAGAAAATTTCATAGAAATTTTGTCTTTAGAGAAAATTTCATAGAAATTTTGTCTTTAGAGAAAATTTCATAGAAATTTTGTCTTTAGAGAAAATTTCATAGAAATTTTGTCTTTAGAGAAAATTTCATAGAAATTTTGTCTTTAGAGAAAATTTCATAGAAATTTTGTCTTTAGCGAAAATTTCATAGAAATTTTGTCTTTACAGAAAATTTCATAGAAATTTTGTCTTTAGAGAAAATTTCATAGAAATTTTGTCTTTAGAGAAAATTTCATAGAAATTTTGTCTTTAGAGAAAATTTCATAGAAATTTTGTCTTTAGAGAAAATTTCATAGAAATTTTGTCTTTAGAGAAAATTTCATAGAAATTTTGTCTTTAGAGAAAATTTCATAGAAATTTTGTCTTTAGAGAAAATTTCATAGAAATTTTGTCTTTAGAGAAAATTTCATAGAAATTTTGTCTTTAGAGGAAATTTCATAGAAATTTTGTCTTTATACAAAATTTCATAGAAATTTTGTCTTTAGAGAAAATTTCATAGAAATTTTGTCTTTAGAGAAAATTTCATAGAAATTTTGTCTTTAGAGAAAATTTCATAGAAATTTTGTCTTTAGAGAAAATTTCATAGAAATTTTGTCTTTAGAGAAAATTTCATAGAAATTTTGTCTTTAGAGAAAATTTCATAGAAATTTTGTCTTTAGAGAAAATTTCATAGAAATTTTGTCTTTAGAGAAAATTTCATAGAAATTTTGTCTTTAGAGAAAATTTCATAGAAATTTTGTCTTTAGAGAAAATTTCATAGAAATTTTGTCTTTAGAGAAAATTTCATAGAAATTTTGTCTTTAGAGAAAATTTCATAGAAATTTTGTCTTTAGAGAAAATTTCATAGAAATTTTGTCTTTAGAGAAAATTTCATAGAAATTTTGTCTTTAGAGAAAATTTCATAGAAATTTTGTCTTTAGAGAAAATTTCATAGAAATTTTGTCTTTAGAGAAAATTTCATAGAAATTTTGTCTTTAGAGAAAATTTCATAGAAATTTTGTCTTTAGAGAAAATTTCATAGAAATTTTGTCTTTAGAGAAAATTTCATAGAAATTTTGTCTTTAGAGAAAATTTCATAGAAATTTTGTCTTTAGAGAAAATTTCATAGAAATTTTGTCTTTAGAGAGAATATTTCATAGAAATTTTGTCTTTAGAGAGAATATTTCATAGAAATTTTGTCTTTAGAGAGAATATTTCATAGAAATTTTGTCTTTAGAGAGAATATTTCATAGAAATTTTGTCTTTAGAGAAAATTTCATAGAAATTTTGTCTTAAGAGAAAATTTCATAGAAATTTTGTCTTTAGAGAAAATTTCATAGAAATTTTGTCTTTAGAGAAAATTTCATAGAAATTTTGTCTTAAGAGAAAATTTCATAGAAATTTTGTCTTAAGAGAAAATTTCATAGAAATTTTGTCTTAAGAGAAATTTTCATAGAAATTTTGTCTTAAGAGAAAATTTCATAGAAATTAAGAGAAAATTTCATAGAAATTTTGTCTTCAGAGAAAATATTTTAAAAATTTAGTCTTTTGAAAAATTTTATGAAAATTTAGTCTTCAGAGAAAATTTTATAAAAGTTTAGTCTTCAGAGAAAATTTCATACAAATTTATCTTTGGAGAAAATTTCATACAAATTTTGCCTTTAAAGAATATTTCATAGAAATCTTCAAAGAAAATTACTTGAAATTATTGCTTAGGAGAAAATTTCTTAAAATTTTGCCTTAGAGGGAATTTCGTAGAAATTTTTTTGGAGCGCATTCTTTCACTTTCTAGTACCTTTTGTTTGAACCCTATAATGCCATGGTCAGTAGATAAATACTATTTGAGTGTATTCTAGTGATGAGAAGGTCCATCAAACAAATGTGAATGTCAATTTCAAGCTTTACTTCCAAATACCTTTCTTTTGAGACCCATATTGCCCTGGTTGGTAAATATTTCCGATTTGGGTGGTGTTTTGAGTGACAATTGGATATCAGATTCTTTTTCTACTCTCAAATATCTTTTATTTAAGTTCTATATTGTCATCATTGGTTTATATATCCATTCGGCGGGCTCTGGGGGTGGTACGATCCCCCATCTAAAATTTGGATACAAACAAAATTTGGCTTGAATCGCCCCATTCATCTCCGAGATCTGTCGTTTGTAAAAACTAGTGTAAGGGGGAGGACCCTTATCATGGCAATAAATACCCTAGTTTCACCACGGGCCCAATTTACACCATCAGCGAAAATATATAGAAGATCCGTTTAGCAGTTTTTAATCTGCTGGCGAAACTCCCAAATAGAGTTTCTTTAAATGGATGTGATATAAAGGGGCTTTTTAAATTCGGTTTCCTCTTATTGTATACTGAGGACCTACAACATTTAAATTTGTACCGATCTCTCAACGACGTTCCGTTATATGAATAGCAGATATGTGATATATGAATGGGTTTGTGTCTGAGCTAATCAATGTTCACTTAAATAGCGGGAGCATGCTCCCTGCATATAGTAGTAGTAGTAGTAGTAGTATTCTCTATTAATTTCATTAATGTTTTCATATAAATATAGCAATATAAACATAGCATTCTAAAAGAATAAATTGAGTATATATTTTCTTGACATTGACCTTCGGTCGTCTGTCCATTATTAAAATATAGTGTATATACTAGAGATTTACGAGTTTGTTTTTCCTTTCTTTTATATATTAAATTCAGACAATAACTGGTTTCTATATAACATACAAGTTTTTAGATAACTGGCTAAACTTTTCCAGTGTATAACATTTCCATTGAGAATATTTATTAAATCAGATTCATTAATTATGGGCATTTGGAAGAACATTAATCGGAATTCTTTGAGAGCTGGGCATCGACCCAGGAAATGTTGAATGTTTTCTATTTCAACTGTATTACACATTGAACATATTGGATTTGAATTTGTTTGGAACCTGTTGGAATTTAATGAAAACATCCCACTTCGAGCTTTTAATATCCACATCAGTTCGTCCTGCCTCAAGGGTTCGACAAAGTATAATCCCCCAAAAGTAGGTTGGAGCTTACTGTAGAAGCGGTGTGTATTATTTGCGTTTGAAAGTGCATCATTTGTTTTTGTTGCACGTATGTTTTGGAGGAGATTTTGAATGTTTTGTAACCAACATTGTTTTGACAGATTTGGCGTGAAAGCTTCTGTACTATTTTGCAGAGTTAAAGAATTTATATGCGTTTTCCAAAATATTTCGTGTCTCATCACTTTTTTGGCTAGTATTTTAGGTAGCCTATCATCTTTGTAATCATACAAAATTCTCGTTATATAGTTAAGATGGTTGTTCAAAGTGTATATATGCCCGTTTTCGACACCAGTCTCTAACATCATTATGTACGTTGGAGTAAAACTTGGCATTTTTAATACCTTCTTTAAAAAATATAGTGTCAGTTGGTCAACTTCATCAAAGTGAGAAAACCCCCATATTTGTGATCCATATGATTGTATAGACCTACTAATGGCCAAGAAGAGTTTCCATTTTGTTTTTATGGACACTCCCTGCATATTGTTTAGACCAATTCATCACTTAGCAATTAACTCAATTCTTAAGATCTCAATTTGTTTCAAGTGCCTTGCAAATTTAAGAACGATGTGTATTTTTGAAAAAAAAACCGGAATTAAATTTTTCGAATCATTTATATGCACTCATAACATACATATCAACACATATGTAATTATTTACTTACTAATTTGTGAAATAAATACCATACAAATAAATAAATAATTATCCGCATTCGAACGTATCATGAATATTTAGTTTATCATTGAGCCAGGCATTGAAGCATACGGCCTCAAGTGGTGTATGTATGTGTCCGTCCAAAGAGGGTTATTGAATTTCCAACTGAAGTCAAGTGGAAAACAAATATTTGCTGTTATTTTGGTTTTGTTTTTTTCGCTAGCAATGGAGTTCAGATTATATTTATAAATAATGAATGTTTTTTTTTTTTTTTTGAGGGGCGTTTTTACTATTTCTTTTTCTAATTGCATAATATTTATTATTTTTTTATTTGTTTTCATTATTAATTTTTTTGTAAGTTGAAGACTCCTAACTTGTTTTTTTTTCTGGTATTTAACATGGCTGGCCATGATGATGGAACAAGCTCCAGTGTATGGGCGTAACCTTAGTGGAACTACTTAGTTTTCCATGCAAGTCTAAAAATGTGGCATTCCTAGGTCTGGCGCGGTCTGCCGCAGCACACTCCCATTTGATGGTCTGATGGCAAAATAAGACACCCCATAGTTGTCTGTCTGACAACTAAATTAACGCACGATTTTCCAATTATCAACTTGGTTTGCCACTTGGTCTTGTGGACGACGACAATGACTATGGCGACGACATAGTATTGCTACTACGATGCTTTATTGTGGTTTTGTTTGGTGTAGGCTTTGTTTTCTGTTTTCCCTTGTCTTCTCTGAGCTACCTCCTTAAAATGGAGTTAATTTTCATTAGAAATAATTGCAATTTAAGCAAATTGTTTACCCGCTAAGGTATGCCTTGGTTTGTCATGACATTTTCATTTTGTTTTATTTTCTTGCTTACTTAGGCCTTTGTTGTTGGTTACTGTATAAAATTTCAATCAGTGCCTAGTGCCCACACTTCTAGTTTTATTTTTTTATTTATAATTCAATTATATTTGGCCCCATGAACTAAGGGCGGTGATAAATGACAGACTGACCAACCCACTTTTATTGGATTTTAAATTGCCAACAAAATTGCCCCCATATTTATGCCCAACAAGGAAATTGACAAATGTTTGGCTTAGGGAAGCTATTTAGGGCTAGGATAGGTTTTATTTGTAAACAGATTCAGACATTTTAATCCGGTATAATAACACAGAAACAGAAGAAGAAGGGAAATGTCTTCTAATTTGTCTGTTGGAACCAGCCACATCGCTGATGAGAATTTTGCCCCTGTTCCATAATGGAATGTTCATGGAAAATTTAATGGTAGTAGTCGTGTGGTGCCCTAGTGGCTTTCACCCTGTTGAAGAGTTTTCTGTAACCCTTCCTGGCTGTTTGCCCTTTGTTTTGGCTCTAGGATATGCTGACATAAGTGAATCGTCCGCTTGACAATCATGTCTATGTCCTCCGCAGTTTCCACTTAGTTTTCGTACTAGTTCCGGTCTATGTTAGGATCGATCTTCCCGGGAACTTTATTGCTATTGGTTGTTTAAAGACGCCAATAACTCGCCTTTCCATATAGAGTATCACAGGCACTCAGTTTTAAGCAAAAGCCAGTGCCGCCCGGCCTCTCACTGAAACTTTCCTCTCGATATCGCTGATTGTCCGCCACTGCAATTGCAGTTGGTAATCGTGTTCGTCTATGACGCTGCGCGCCTAGTTTCGAATCCTGGCTAGAACATTTGAAAAAATTTTTAGCGGTGGTTATCCCCTCCTAATGCTGGAGTCATTTGTGAGGTTCTATGCCATGTAGAAACTTCTCTCTACACTGTGGCTATAAAAAGGAGGCCCTTATTATTGAGCTTAAACTTGAATCGGCAACACTCATTGATATTTGAGAATTTTGCCCCTGTTCCATAATGGAATGTTCATGGGCAAATTTACTTTTGCATATCTCTGAAACCAGGAGAGATATTGTAGACCTCAAGCAGACTTTTATAGGCAGCTTTGAGCACTATCCAGTAAAAAAAAATTTGGAAATCGATACATGAAGATTTGGCAGCCCGAACTATTTTCGAAATGCCGAATTGACCAACTTTAGGACCCTGCCAGGAGGTGCTCGGACCACCTAGGGCCTTGAAATTTTACACTTCATCGGGATTACACTTATCTTGATAACTCAGCTCTAATCATTCATAATTTCCAAATGATGAGAGATTTTTACTTTTTTATACCCACCACCGTTTGCAACACATCGAAATATCCATTTCCGACCCTATAAAGTATATATATTCTTGATCAGCGTGAAAATCTAAGACGATCTAGCCATGTCCGTCCGTCTGTCTGTTGAAATCACGCTACAGTCTTTAAAAATAGAGATATTGAGCTGAAATTTTGCACAGATTCTTTTTTTGTCCATAAGCAGGTTAAGTTCGAAGATGTGCTATATCGGACTATATCTTGATATAGCCCCCATATAGACCGATCCGCCGATTTAGGGTCTTAGGCCCATAAAAGCCACATTTATTATCCGATTTTGTTGAAATTTGGGACAGTGAGTTGTGTTAGGCCCATCGACATCCTTCGTTAATTTGGCTCAGATCGGTCCAGATTTGGATATAGCTGCCATATAGATCGATCCTCCGATTTATGGTGTAAGGCCCATAATAGCCTCATTCATTATCCGATGTTGCAGAAATTTGGGACAGTGAGATGTGTTAGGCCCTTTGACATATTTCTTCAATTTGGTCCAGATCGGTTCAAATTTGGATATAGCTGCCATATAGACCGATTTCTTGATTTATGGTTTTGGGCCCATAAAATGCTCATTTATTGCCCGATGTCCCCGAAATTTGGAACAGTGAGTTAAGTTAAGCCCCTTGACATACTTCTGCAATATCGCACAGATAGGTCCAGATTTGGATATAGCTGCCATATAGACCGATATCTAGGTTTTAGGTTTTGGGGCCATAAAAGACGCATTTATTGTTCGATGTCGCTGAAATTTGAGACAGTGAGTTTGGTTAGGCTCTTCGACGTCCTTCTTCAATTTTGCCCAGATCGATCCAGATTTGAATATAGCTGCCATATAGACCGATCTCTGGATTTAAGGTTTAGGGCCCATAAAAGAGGCATTTATTGTCCGATTTCGCCGAAACTTGGGACAGTGTTTAGTGTTAGGCTCTTCGACATGTTTATGAAACTTGGCCCAAATCGGTCCAGATTTGGATATAGCTGCCATGTAGACCGATATCTCCATTTAAATTCTTGGCCCCATAAAAGGCGCATTTATAATCCGATTTCACTGAAATTTGACACAGTGAATTATGTTCCGGTTTTCGACATCCGTGTCGTATATAATTCAGATCGGTATGAGGTATATGAGTATAAGGTATGAAATTTTCACCGAATTTTGATGAAAGGTGGTTTACATATATACCCGAGGTGGTGGGTATCCAAAGTTCGGCCCGGCCAAACTTAACGCCTTTTTACTTGTTTTATGCTATGTCGCTGTGCAACGTCTAATGCACAGAGTTCTTTTAAAATTGCAAAAAGCTTTTGTGTGCTTCTAAAAATCAAACCTGTGTTCCATCTATCCTTATGCCATTGCACCACAGACTCCTATGCGCATGTACACAGGATTTACATGCCCGGCCCACCTAGGGCCTTGAAATTTTACACTTCCTCTCTGTAGCGCTTATTTCGATAACTCAGTTCTATCCACTAAAAAGTTCCCAGAACTATCTCTACCTGTTCTCAAATGGCAAATTTTTTACTAGTTATTTAATTTTTGATTCAATCCCACTGTGCATTGTCTATTACACAGCTATCTTTTAAGATTGCAAAAAGTTTTTGTGTGCTCCAGAAAGTCAAAGCTGTGTTCCATCTATCCTTACGCCATTGCACCACATACTCCTATGCAAATGTTCATAGGATGTACATGATATGTACATGCCCGGACCACCTAGGGCCTTAAAATTTTACACTTCACCTTCATAACACAACTCTAGCCATTCAAAATTTCAAAGAGTTATCTCTGGCCTTTCACAAATACCAGATTTTTTACTAGTTTTTTTTTTCGATTCTATGCCACTGTGCAAATTCTAGTGTACAGTTTTTTTTTTTATAGATTGTAAAAACAACAAAGCTCCATAGACTCCTAAGGAGCACATTTTTTTGAACCTGGCATTATAACCAAAAAATACATAACATTTAAAGACGCTCCTATTTGTAAGACAATTTGGCGTCTTAAACTACGGTTCACTTTTGTCTTGTTCAAAGGCCAGTCACCAAGCTTTCAACAATATTTTGGCCTTCATTTTAGATATTTCACTAACAAGACGCAAAGTTAAGGATTTCTTAAGCTACCATTTAAAATAAAAAATCCTTAATATGAAGGAACTTATTTATCCACCAAAGGGAATGTTTCCTTAAAAATGTTTTAAAGTTGATCATCTTTAATTTAAGTTTGCTCGAATCTTTAAAATTAGGACAAACATTTTTTCAGTGGCTATTATCCCCATTGGCCTATACATCCCTTTGGGGGATTTTTTAAGGCATGGGCGGTCCCCAGATAATTGAGACAAAATTTATATTGTATATCACATTTGTAATTTATTGCCACATACTTTTTATTTGATGTCCATGTTTTCGTAATCGTTAAACATGTCCGTTTGTGTGGGTTTTGGCATGAACCTTAATTTAGAAGCGAAATATCTCTTAAATCGGTGAACCATTTTTCGCTATCTGGTGTTTTTGAAAAATGAAGTAAGAGTCCGATCCACCTCATATACCAAAATGTCTGATTTTCAAATACCCGTTTAATTTTCCGAAAATGGTTCTTCTGTTTTGATCCCTTTCGATAATCTCTAAGGTGTAGGTTATCAAAATGTCGGCTTTTTCCGACTTTATTTATTTCTTTATTTATGATATTCATATATGATATATTCTTGACGTCTCATGAATGAAATATGATTATTAACAACCTCTTTCTTTTTCTTTTTAGGTAAGTGTCTTTGAATGTTGATAGCAACAAACTAGCGTAAGTTTAAAGTTCTTTATTGTGTATAAACGTGCCATGCTCAACCTAGAAAAATATGTCACCGTCCACCATTTATTGTTACATGTGGTTGGCCATAAGTTTCTGGGTACATTTAAGCCCCATATTGCTATGGTCGGTCAATATGTGCTATATGGAGGTTGCTATGGGCGTGGATCGGTTCATTTATTTTATTTTGTAGAAAAATACCCTTCTTTCATCCTTAAATCTTTTTTGTAGTCTTATATTGTTTGGCGTTGTTTTGGGGGTGGAAAGACATCTCAATCATTTCGCCATGAATGTGAATATCAAATTCGCAATTTACTCCCAAACACCTCTCATTTAATTCCCATATTGTTAAGTCAATATGTCCTATCTTGGGGTTTAGAACGTTGAGCTGCTCATAAGTTACCTGGTTCCGAAAATGGATTCAAATTCTTGCTCTACTCGTATTATTACTTTTATTTAATACCTATATGGCCATGGTCGGTAAATATGTCCAGTTTGGGGTGGGGGTCCCCCAGGTACCTCATCCTTTCTTTCAGCCCCATATTGCCTTTGTAGGTCAATATGTCCTATTTGAGGAGATTGATATCGTGTAGCGGCTCATTAGTTACTTAGTTCCGAAAATGGTATCAGATTCTTGATCTACTCGCAATAACCTTGTTTTAATGCTTATATTGCCATGGTCGGTAAATATGTCCGGTGGAGTAGGGCAGTCCTCCCAGGAACCCCACCCCAAAATGCGATACCACATTTTTGATTTGGTTTACATTAACAGTGCAAAGAGCTTTAATCTCAACAAACATCGCCGAGATCCGGTGTTTTTGAAAATTATTGTAAGGGGGAGGGTCCGCTCCCCCCTCATATATCAAAAAATTAACCATCTGTGAAAACTTCAAGAAAATGGTTTTAGGCTTTGATTTTTATATATAACAAGCTGTACCCGGCCCGCTCTGCTGTGCCTTCATTAACACCACGTGATAACTTGGATCCAATTTTAATATCATATTCATACTCTACACCAGAATAACTTTCATTGGAGTCCTATGTTGTCCCAATCGGTCCACTTTTTATTTTGGTCAGTACTCTTGTGGCGACATTCTCCGTATTTAGATCCAATTTCTTACACCATATTCGTATTCTACTCCCGAAAACCTATCATTTTAGACCCATATTACCCCAACCGGTCCACTTTGATTTTTGGCAGTACTCCCAAATACTTTTCATTGGAGTCCCATATTGTCGGTCCACTTTTTTTCAGGCACTACTTTTGGAACGGCTAGGTAATTTGATTATTTTTTTTAACACCTTTTTCGTATTCTACTCCCAAAAACCTTTCATTTGAGTCCCATATTGTCCCGATTGGTCCACTTTGAAATTTGACAGTACTTTTGGCTGGTTTTGATGTTTGTAAAGCTCCCTAGGTAATTGAACCCAATTTTAAATAGCATATTCATACTCTACTTTTAAATACCTTTTATTTGAGTCCCATATTCTCCCGATTGGTCCACTTTTGACTTTAGGCATTACTTTTAGGCGGTTTTGTGCCTGGGCGGCCTCCTAGGTACTTGCACCCAATGTTATACAACTCCCAAATACCTTTCATTTGAGTCCCATATTGTCCCAATCGGTAAATATGTCCTGTTGGAGGTTTTTGGGGGTGGGGAGGCCCCTCAAACACCAATGAAAAACATTTTATGTCAGATTTGCACTCTATTTTTATATACCTTTCATTTGATACCCATATTGCCCAAAGCGGTGATAATGTCCTGTTGGGGGACCCCTCCGAGCACTTAGGGTGAAATTTGTATACCAAGTTCTTACTCGACTCTTAAATACCTTTAAATACCTACCGATTGGTCAACTTTTGTTTTTGGGTGGTATTTTTAGGGTAACGGAGGGGAGGGTTCGCCCTATTCCGATATCAACAAATTATATCGCCTCTTGCTCCTTCCAGACTATATTCGTAATCTACTACCCAATAGCTTTCAGTTGAGTCCCATATTATCATTATCGTTCAATATACCAATTTGAAGGGGTTTTGGGTTCGAGGAGGCCCATAGGTGCTTGGACCCAAACGATTTCCCGATTTTATTTCTTGTCGCGCTATTTTCATCTGATTTGGATGAGATTTTGCATGTGGGATTCTGTTATGACTTCCAACATCTGTGTCAAGTACGATCCAAATCGGTCTATAACCTTATATTCGGATTTGACTTCTTGAGCTACTGGATGCCACAAATTTCGTCCGATTTGGCTATAGTGTTTTGTGGGTCATAGTGTTTTCTTATAACTTCTAACAATTGTGTCAAGTACGGTTCAAATCGGTCGATAACCTGATATAGCTCCCTTATAAAGCGATCTTCCGGTTTTACTTCTTGAGCCCTTACTAGCCGCAATTTTTGTCCGATTTGGCTGAAATTTTTGCGCCAAGTACGGTCCAAATCAGTCTATAACTTGATATATAAACAAACCGGTATAAACCGGTCTCTTGATTATCCTTGTTGCTAGAAGCTTTGATTTTTCCAGGTTTGACCGAAGTTTGGTATGTTGAATAGAATTATGCCCTTCAACTAGATTTAATTTGTATACATTTTTAGCAAAATCCATGGTGGGGGGTTCCAAAGATTCGGCCCGGCCGAACTTAGCACGCTTTTACTTGTTTGATTCTATACAGACAAATTTACAAACCCACAAACAAACAAACACAAATTCTTTTTTAAATATATGGATTTTTTTAAATTTTGTATGAAACTAGCCAAACCGGGCCCGCTCCGCTGCGCCTTCTTTAACTCTCTAATATCTTTTTAGGGCGGGGACACTTCGCCTTGAATGCGTGCCATTGTAGCCTATGATGCTGAACGCGTTCGAATCCTGGCGTGAACATCGAACAAAGTTGACGACATTTGTGAGGAATGCCTTTCATGGTAATTTAAAAAGTTTTCCCCAAAGTGGCGTCGTAAGGGACGCCATTCGGACTCGGTTATAAAAAAGTCCCTTATCATTGAGTTTAAACTTGAATCGGAAAGCGCTCATTGCTGGGTACTTGAACACAAATTTTAATACCATATTCGTGTTCTGGTCTCCATTACCTTTCATTTGATTCCCTTATTGTGCCCATCGGACCACTTTCGGGTATGGGTGACGTTTTTACAATAAAGGGGAGGGTCCGACTCCGCCCGACATCTAAAAATAATATAGCCTATGTTTCCTTCCAGACAAACGTACACAACTATAAACATTTTTGGAAAATCGGTTCAGCCAAGTATCATATAGTCATAATGGGTATAATGGCGTTTTTGAGGGGTGGCATGACCCCCTATACTTCGAATTGATTTTGAATGCTAGATTCGAAATCTACTCCCGAATACCTTTCATTTGAGCCCCATATTGAAATGAACGTCCAATTTGTGTGTTTGGGGCAGTCTTGGGATTGGGGCGGCCCGATGGGTACTTAGACTGAAATACCATATTTGTATTCTACTCTCCAATACCTCGCATTTGATACTTATATTGTCCCGATCGGTCCACTTTTGATTTTGGGTTGTGTTTTTGGCATAAGGGGGAGGGTCCGTCTCCCTTCCGATACCGAAAAATTTTATAGTCTATGTTTCCATCCAGACCATCCTACACAATATGCGAAAATTTCGATAAAATCGGTTCTGCCGTTTTTCAGTTTATACGGAACAAACAAACCGAGTCCCATATATCCGTGATTGGCTAATGTGCCCATTTTGGGCGTTTTTGTGGGGGTGGGGTATCCCCCTATACTTCGACATGAATTTGTATGCCAAATTCGCATACTTTACATTTGATACCCATATTGTCCATATCGGTCCACTTTTGATTTTGGGTGGTATTTTTGGGGTAAAGTTGGAGGGTCCGCCCCCCTCCGTTATCAATAAATTATAAAGCCTATTCCTACTACTCTACTCCCGAATACCATTTGAGCCCCATATAGTCATGATCGTCAAATAAACCTATTTTAAGGGGTTTTGGGGCTGGGTCGGCCCCCAGGTACTTGGACCCTACTTTTATTATGAAATTCGTATTTTACCCTTTCATTTGAATTCCATCGGTCCAATTTTATTTTTGGGTAGTACTTTTGGGGTAAGTGGGAGGGTCCGCCCCCTTCCGATATCAAAAAATTATATAGCCTATGTTTCCTTCCAGACCAACATACACAATCTGTGAAAATTTCAAGATAATCGGTTCAGCCGTTTTTGAGTCTATACGGAACAAACAAACAAACACAAATTCAATTTTATATATAAGATTGGTTTTCATTTTATATAACATTTTTTGTTCATATATACACATATTTTTTTTTTTTTTTTGAAAATTTCTTCAACGTGTTTTATTCTGTTAAATAAGGCTAACATTTTTGTTTTTTAAGCAAACGTTGTAAAAAAATGTTTATTCAATTAAAAATTTAAGTTTTTTAGAATATAAAAACTCATTTAAAATCATGATTATAAAGAATAATAAATAAAAAACATTTTATTTTTGGTCCAACTATCTCTATTTCTTTTTATATGTATATTTTAATTGATATTAAAATTAATTTAATCTCAACCCACAATATTATGCAGAATGGGGTAAGATACCAGAGACTTAATGTATTTTCATGTTAAAATGCAGTGCTTCACATTTCTCGGAAATTCGTTACGTCTGCAACAAAACTATCAAGAAATTCCATAAGTCAGAGAAAATCTCACAAAAAAATTTATGACATTATAAAACAAACCGACGATTATGTGGGATTACATGGAATGAAGATTTTCAAGGGATTTTTAGCCATAACACTACAAGGGAGAAATAATTTGAATAGCTGAGTTGTGTTTATTATACTAAAAGGCAGTAATGAATAAATAAGTCATTGGAAATGGGAACAAAGTTAATCTTTCTCAAAATACTGCCCTTAGAAAGAAGAAAGAAAACATTTACAATTTTTGATTTATATTGACATTTTTTTCATTTTTTAGCAGTGCGAAAACAATATTTTCTTCTAAGATTTTTTACATGGTGACATCCCGCCTTTACTGTGCTACTCTAATTTACCTGTTAGCCAACAGACTAACCACTGATTACCTACATAGATTACACCTTAATGTGTAAACAAACTCAGGAATATAGAAAAAGAAAAAAACTTGATTTCTTCCCAGTGACACAAGCAAATAAACCTATAATACCCATCCAATGTAGAAAGATGTTACATCTGGACCCATTTCATTGTGTGTGAGTCTGTATATTTATGTTAAGCCTCAAGACCCAAAAGACAGAAAAAAAGACTCATTAAATATTCCGCTCCAACATCCCGTGTCATAGATATTTTTTTGTTGCTATTCATACGCCTCCTACATTGACTTCCTTATAAGCTCAGCCCATTTATTTTCGTTTTTGTTTCAACATCCCATAAAATAAGGAATTTCTAATAACAACAAAAACAAAACCAAACGGGAGAGACAAATTTCCATTCAAACGTCACTTTCGATAAATGTCAGTTTTTCGTTTAGAAATGCTTTGAGGGAAAAGCATAACAAAACAAAACAAAAACAAGTAAAAGCGTGCTAAGTTCGGCCGGGCCGAATCTTATATACCCTCCTCCATGGATCGCATTTGTCGAGTTCTTTTCCCGGCATCTCTTCTTAGGCAAAAAAGGATATAAGAAAAGAGTTGCTCTGCTATTAAAACGATATCAAGATATGGTCCGGTTCGGACCACAATTAAATTATATGTTGGAGACCTGTGTAAAATTTCAGCCAATTCGTATAAGAATTGCGCCCATTGGGGCTCACGAAGTAAAATAGACAGAACGATTTATATGGGATCTGTATCGGGCTATAGAACGATTCAGACCATTATAAACACGTTTGTTGATGGTCATGAGAGGATCCGTCGTACAAAATTTCAGGCATATCGGATAATAATTGCGACCTCTAGGGGTCAAGAAGTCAAGATCCCAGATCGGTTTATATGGCAGCTATATCAGGTTATGAACCGATTTGAGCCTTATTTGACACAGTTGTTGAAAGTAAAAATAAAATACGTCATGCAAAATTTCAGCCAAATCGGATAGGAATTGCGCCCTCTAAAAGCTCAAGAAGTCAAATCCCCAGATCTGTTTATATGACAGCTATATCAGGTTATCGACCGATTTAAACCATACTTGGCACAGTTGTTGGATATCATAACGAAATACTGCGTGCAAAAATTCATTCAAATCGGATAAGAATTGTGCCCTCTAGAGGCTCAAGAAGTCAAGACCCAAGATCGGTTTATATGGCAGCTATATCAGGTTATGGACCGATTTAAACCATACTTGGCACAGTTGTTGGGTATCATAACAAAACACGTCGTGCGAAATTCCATTCCATTCGGATAAGAATTGCGCCCTCTAGAGGCTCAAGAAGTCAAGACCCAAGATCGGTTTATATGGCAGCTATATCAGGTTATAGACCGATTTGAACCATACTTGGCACAGTTGTTGGATATCATAACAAAACAAGTCGTGCACAATTTCATTCTGATCGGATAAGAATTGTGCACGCTAGAGGCTCAAGAAGTCAAGACCCAAGATCGGTTTATATGGCAGCTATATCAGGTTATGGACCGATTTGAACCATACTTGGCACAGTTATTGGATATCATAACAAAACACGTGGTGCAAAATTTCATTCCAATCGGATAAGAATTGCGCACTCTAGAGGCTCAAGAAGTCAAGACCCAAGATCGGTTTATATGGCAGCTATATCAGGTTATGGACCGATTTGAACCATACCTGGCACGGTTGTTGTATATAATAACAAAACACGACGTGCAAAATTTCATTCTGATCGGATAAGAATTGCGCACGCTAGAGGCTCAAGAAGTCAAGACCCAAGATCGGTTTATATGGCAGCTATATCAGGTTATGGACCGATTTGAACTATACTTGGCGCAGTTGTTGGATATCATAACAAAACACGTCGTGCAAAAATTCATTCCAATCGGATAAGAATTGCGCACTCTAGAGGCTCAAGAAGTCAAGACCCAAGATCGGTTTATATGGCAGCTATATCAAAACATGGACCGATATGGCCCATTTACAATACCAACCGACCTACACTAATAAGAAGTATTTGTGTAAAATTTCAAGCGGCTAGCTTTACTCCTTCGGAAGTTAGCGTGCTTTCGACAGACAGACGGACGGACGGACGGACGGACGGACGGACGGACGGACGGACGGACGGACGGACGGACAGACGGACGGACATGGCTAGATCGACATAAAATTTCACGACGATCAAGAATATATATACTTTATGGGGTCTCAGACGAATATTTCGAGTAGTTACAAACAGAATGACGAAATTAGTATACCCCCCATCTTATGGTGGAGGGTATAACAAACCTATTAAATATGCACACCGACAGACTGACGCATCATCATGATGGGTGGTAAAGGAAAGAGGTGGAAAGAGGTTATCCAAAACACACCGGGGCAGTACAGGATTGTATTTTGAAATGGAAATAAAACAACAACAGCGACCAGACTAAACGTATAAAATAAAGAATAAATTGTCACCACCAAGAGAAAGGGTTAATTTTTTTTTGCTGATATAAAGAATCACAAGTCTGTCTGTGAGACTTTTGTTCCAAAACTGTCATTAGAACCCAAAAAGGGGGCAACAAATACAGCTAGTTTAGTCCAGCTTGCTTAGTGTGTGCCTTTTTTGTTGAGACTTAACTTTTAAACTCTGAAATTTAAGGAAAAAGAATGATTCTAATTAAATAGTTCCGGAATTAGGGGCTCAATATCGTTGTTTTTTTTCTTTTCCAATGGCATAAATAAGACTTTAAGGTTTTTATTAAATTCTTTAAAGCAAATGCATACACACTATTACACATGTTTGGATAAGTGAACAAGAACATACATAAGCCCATGGGCTTGGAAATATTACGCGCACTAGCACATATGCTTGACACTGCTTTGAAGTATTGGGAAAAACAAAATTTTCTATAGAAATAAAATTTT